>NW_021851846.1:77793-83805 GCF_003651465.1 Formica exsecta
TCTTTCCCATCATATCGTGTTATTACGATAAGTTGAAAAATCAGTGTTATTATTGTGACGGTAGGACCTACTAGTAAAGTAGTACTACGTGTAAATATGTAAATATATATGTGTATACATCACACGCCTGGTCGCTTATTTCACCCTGCTCTACCCATCCCGCTTTCTCATTCTACGCAAGCGCTATCTATCTCGCGGTGCCCCCACGCGGAACCGACTCCCACCCAGTGATGCCAGAAACGGGTCCCGCGGCTCACGGCTCAGCAATGGAAGGGGTAACGCACACAAACGCGAACCGCGTACATGTGCCACATATGAGCCGCAGGACCCGTTTCTGGCATCACTGCAGCCGGGTATATAAGGCCGCCCGGCCGAGGCATCGAGACCAGATTCCATCCTGCGATCCGACTCCTGACACCGACCTCACCAGTACCTACTACCTCTTAGGGCTAAGGTCTCGCTTAGCTCTGCCGGGTTTCGCCGGCTCTCTCTACCTTCGGGGCTAAGGTTTCGCCGGCTCTTGTCACCACTCCTGGCAGTGATGCCAGTTTCGAGACTGCCACAGCCACAGCATATGGAGGGGATAACTCACACAAGCGTGAACCGTGTATATGTAATGCGCAGAGCGTTCTACGCATTACACGTACACGGCTCTTTCCTTGTGTGCGCTATCCCTTCCCACGCTACGGCAGCGGGCAGCGTCTCAAAACTGGCATCAGTGACTCCTGGGGCTAAGGTTTCGCTTAGCTCTGCCGGGTTTCGCCGGCTTCTCGCACCAGTCCGGTCTAAGGTTTCGCTCAGCTCCGCCGGGTTTCGTCAGTTTCCGTTGCCAAGGCAGGGTCCGACGTGACACTCGGTCCTGCCCGCAATGCCTAGCCACCCAGCCTGACACTAGTTCATAAGACGCCTATGTGTGCAAACAAACTGTGCGTAAACGAACTGTGCGCAAATGAACTGTGCGTAAACGAACTGTGTGCAAATAAACTGTGCGCAAAAAAACTGTGCGAAAAAGAACGGTGCGCAAAAGAACTGTGCGCAAAAGAACTGTGCGTAAACGAACTGTGTGCAAGCGAACTGTGTGTAAACGAACTGTGTGTAAATGAACTGTAACAGACGTTTATTTACAAAATGAAGTTAATAATAAATGTCAAAAAATTTCAAAATTATACATGCATACATGTGTATGTATGTATTCCAAATTATACAAAAATATGTGTTGTGTCCAAAAGCAACGGTATCCAATTGAACGGTGCGCAAATGAAATGTGTCCAAACGAACTGTGCGCAATTGAAATGTGTCCAATCGAACGGTGCGCAACTTTATGTGTCTAATAACACAGTGTGCAATTGCAATGTGTCCAATTGTACTGTGCGCAAGTGAAAGCTTCTCGTATACACGGCCTCCACGTTTCTTCCTGGACCCTTGGGACATCAGGATACGCCGCTATACTTCTCCTTCGGCGCAGTGGAACCTACCGCCGTTACTGTCACCCATAGACACAGTATATCTAGACCGAGTGTTGAGGAGTGGGAGCCGAGGTGCACGTAGAAAAGGGCATACTCTGTTTCGTGCCCCTTGCGTTTTCTCTTTTTCGCCCGTAGCATGACGAAGGAGAGCGCTATGCTCTGTGCGAGCGAGAAAGAACGCAAGGGGCACGAAACAGAGTATGTCCTTTTCTACGTGTATCTTTACCCCCACTCCTTAAATAAAGGCAAACGCTCGGTCTAAATATACTATGTCTATGCTGTCACCATTACCAGCCTTGCCACTTACACGACGGGATTGTGATTAACAGTGTCTCCACTCGTACGAGTACACAGAGGGACGCAATACCAACCGACGTTGCTAATCGAGCACGTTACACAATCCGACAGCGATTGGGAGGTCAGCACGCACGACACGGTCACGCAGACCGACGAGCGCAGCCACACGCCTCCGCAGAACGACGAGCGCAGCTACACTCCGCCAGGGACTCCACCGGCACTCAGACACGCGCCTCCACTGACGGCCCGGCCGATTTCACCACCGAACATCGGGTCACTCAGAGTCCCGAACACCAAGCCCTGTATCACTTGGAGGAAACGCCCTCAGCGTTAGGTTCAAATCGGCCCTTTTCAGGGCCACCAAAAATTATAAACTAAGAGACTTGTATATACTGTAAATATATTTTCGTGTATCACATAGAAAGAAGTCTCTTGATTGACTTCACCCATCTATGATTTACCTCTTCTCTGCGCTATCTTCCAAAAACGAATACGCCTCATAAACAACCCACAGCATTAAATATAAAAAAGAATTTATTATTTTTAAAAATAATAATAAAAAAAATGTTAAAAAGTGATATATAAAACTCCACAAGAGTTATAATTTAAAAAAATTAAAAATAAATTTTGGAAAAGATTTGAGACATATATAATGAATATAAATTTTAACTTGAAAAGAGCTTTTTAAAAAATTCGGATAACGTAAAACATTAAAAATTCTGAATTTTATTCATCTTCGTCCATTACATCACTATTAGTAGAAAAACAATATAAATTTTGGTTATTATGCAACTCCAAGTGTCTTGAATCCACTTGGAGATTGCAGTAATTTACATGTTTTGCTTTTAAAATTAGACCGTATTTTACAAATCGCGTTTTTAAATTTTGATATTCATTCGATCTCTTTTTTACAATAAAGTGGGAATATTGGCAGAGAGCCAAAGTGCGGGTATTGGTGCGCGAACTTATTATTGTAATTTTATTAACAAATGCGCATTTAAAATCTACGTTTGGACTGTTTTTTGGTCCATCTTCAGCATGGATATAAATTGTGGACTTTTTAAAACTTGACATGCACAACATTTGTTGTTGCAATTAAATGTCAAATTAAAATTGATAATCAGAAAGAAAGGCTCACTAAAACCCGCGTAAAATCTGTACAAATTAGTGGACAACGTCCAAACGTTACACGCCCAATCGCCACACGTATATCATCGATGATTTACAATATAATAACGATCAATGTTGGTACGGTCGTGGTCGGTACGATCACAAAAAACAACGGTCATAAAGATGGTCATAAATAAAAGTCAAAAAGAACAAAAACCATGACAGAAAGGTTAATGCGACAAGTTTAGTTAATCTGTAAATTTGATCCAAATTTTTAAATCTAAATTTAAATTTGAATTTCCAAATTCATTAATCTTTAAATCTTGGTATATTCTCCATTATAGTGGAGATACGTACAGGCCGCAAAAACGAGTCATAAAATAAAATCATAAAAACAAAAATTGGAATAAGACGAATGCGACAAGTTTAATTAATTTTTAAAATTTGATCCAGATTTTTAAATTCGAATTCAAATTCAAACTTCCAAAGCAATTAATTTTTAAAATTTTTGACAAATTCTCTACTTTTGTCGCAAATGAATGATGTAGGCCTTCTGTATCACCCTGCAGGTTCAGGCCATTCTTTTGTTGTTTAATGAACAGCATTTTGGAAACGAGCCACGTTTCACTGTCTAAAATTTCGAATTTATCCCAGTCAAATTCATGATTGGCCTCAAGTCTATGATTCATAATGACCGAGGGCTTCGTTGTGTTTCTACGTATGTGATTTCGGTGTTCAGAAATTCTTTTTTTTAACTGTCTACAAGTTTGTCTGACACAAAACGCGTCGCAATCCTTGCATGAAATTTTTGTACACTAAGTTGTAGTGCATAAATCCTTAGCGATTGAGGCTTTATACTTTGACCAAACCACGAAGTTTGTCAAGACCGGCATATGATAATCTTGTGTCAAGGTCGCGAAGAACTTATTTACATCGTTTTGAAAAGGTTGGAATGGTACCGTAAAGAATGAATGCAGTTCCTCCGGCTGATCGTTTTCTCTGGTCACAGCTCTCGATTGATTTCTTGTAAATAAGAATTTTAGACGTTCTGAAATCGTATTGAAAATGTAAGCCAAGGGATAACTATCGTCTAGGAGGATTATCAATTTTAAGTTTTTCTGGTGGAATCTCGTGACAATAAAAAGACCCGGTCCACCAAGCCAATAATTGTTTCTCTCTTATGGCATAGTGAATGGTTAGATTTATAATTCAAATATCTTCCAAAGAAGGCGAGTTTATGATACCAATCGAATTCTATTACATTGTTATTTACAATTATCATGACGTCTAGAAAATTGAATTTATTGTCCTTCCTCCATATTAAACTAGGATTGGATAAAAGGAGTTTAAGATAGTTAAGACTTCAGTAAACATAGAGGAAGGAATCGCCAAAGCTATATCATCCACATACCTATAATAAAAAGGCAAATTGAAAGGAACATATCTAATGGGCTCTGTTTTCCAAGTCCTGCAAAGTAATATCCGCAATGATGGGGGACAGGGGAGAACCCCATGGGGGTCCCGAACGTTTGCTGGTATATTCTTTCGTTGAAAATGAAATACATTGAATTGAATACTAATCGAACCACCATCAAGAACTTATCTCAAGAGATATTATATTTTTTCCTAATGAAACACCACCTCTCCAAGATACTACCCAAAGCTAAGTCTAATGGAATGTTCGTAAAAAGAGAGATGACATCTAATGACAGTAATTTAAATTGGTCATCAATGTATACGTCTGATAATTTTTGAACCAATTCGAAGCTATTGAAGATGTGGCTATGTGTTCTGGAAATCGTATTGTAGATTATGTTATGAAGAAATATGGCTAAGGGATGTAGAGGAGTGTTGATCGAGGAGACGATGATTATGAGCGGGCAGTTCGGTTTGTGAATTTTCGGCAACACATAAGCTCTCGGCAAAATGCCATTCGTACAGTTCAACTGTTTGTACATTGTGGTCGAAATGTAATTGCGATTTTTCCATCTTGCCAGCAATTCATGCAGATCGTTAATTAATTTCTTCGTCGGAGTTTTATTTATAGCTGCCTAGGTACTTTCATTGCTTAAAACATCCGTCATTTTATTCAAATAAATATTTTTATCGAGAGTAATCGTGATGTTGCTTTTATCCGCTCTCGTAAAAACAATGTTCGGATTCTCACACATGAATCTCTTGATAAGGCTTGCCGTGTGAACAAGTTGTTTATTCGTTACAGATCTGGTATTGAAGTAATTTATCAACTTGTTAATTATTGAGCCAGAACTATCAGTTTCTGATGGCGATTTGTTTATTAGCGGGAAGTGTTGTAATGTTGTGCTCAATATTTTTTGTCATTTCTGTAACTGTTTTTTCATTATTCATTATAGGCAAACAAAAATTATTACCAAGTTGTAGTAAGCCTTGGACCTCTCGAGGGATATCAATGAAGAAAATATTAATAAATCATTTATTCACTAAAATGAGAGCCGGGGGAATAGGTTCTCTAGTGAATGAAGAGTTAAGGAAAGGTTGGGGGTAATTTTTACTCTTGTCATATTCGGTTTAGTGTCCATTGGTTTCTCTTGTCTTTTACCTTGACACCTTGTCTTTTACATCAGTAGTATAGCTAGGCCGGTTCTAAACCAGGTCCTCTGAGGAGGGTGCGGGGCGGGGGAATCCGGCGCGGGGGGTATGACGTCACGCGGGGGAGGGGTATGACGTCACGCGGAGGATCGCGGCGCATCCGGCAGGCGAGGGATCCGCGGGGAAGAGGGGGACCGCGGCGCAATCTTAGACGAGGGGTCCGCGGGGAAGAGAGGGACCGCGGCGGATCTGGTAGGCGAGGGCTCCGCGGGGAGAAGAACGCGAAGGTACGATCAGAGATACCAGATTGCAGACGCAATAGCACGCTTACAGCATGTAGAGGGGATAGGCTAGCAACATACACGAAAGCGTGAGCTCTCGTCCGTGTGTGCGCGACGCTCGGCCAGCTTTGGGATATAGGAGATAGATATATCCCACTAAAAAAAATCTCACAAAGGTAAAAAAAATACGCCAAGTATATATCAAAAAAATAATTTATAAAATATTTTTCCTAAATAATAAGAAATAAAAACTAAATATGAAATCAATAGTTAACTAGCCAAGTACTTAG
>NW_021851846.1:84561-85849 GCF_003651465.1 Formica exsecta
AAAACATCGATCACATTGACTTGGCCTTGAAAAGGTCACTCAAGGTCAAGTCCATATTTTCATCATGTGTCCCCCTCTGAACCATACAACTTTTGTATAGAACATTTTTTTCCATCTTGTTTACTTTACGAGATATTTGCGTGCGTTGATTAAAATGACTCACCCTGTATATTAGTCTATGTTTTGCTTTGATTCGACGTATATTTATAAATAATATCTAAGTAACAATATAGGAATGTATTAGACATCTCTTTCTATTAAACTTTTCTATTTTTTCTTTCTCCATATTATAATAAATATTTTTATTAAAATTGTTCGATAATTATGCAGTTTAGGAGCGACCTCACAAATTTCAATGGCTTTTTATATACAGTATAATCATGTGGCACCCTTCAAATCATGTAACTTGTCTGAAACATTTGTCCGTATCTTTCATATTTTTCGAGATATTTGCCTGGGACGATTAAAATGAAACACCCTGTACACACACACACACACACAGACACACACACATCACGCACGCACGCACGCACGCACGCACGCACGCACACATACATACATATACTATATATGTGTGTGTATATATATGTCAATCGTGTACTTTGACGACGATTTTTCGCAAGCATTGGCTTTTTCGACGACTTCTGGCTGTTTTGACGACTGTTGTCAAAGTTTTTACCGTTCAATCGTATACTTTGACGACTGTTGTCAAATTAATCTTAATGGTAGAAGGAATATTTTGATGACACTGTATACTTTGACAACTGTCGTCAAATTAATCGTAATGGTAGAAAGGATATTTTCACGACACTGTATGATTTGACGACACGCAATACAGTGGTGATTTTTAAAATGTTAAAAAAACTGACTATATTGTATAAATTTATTGTCATATTTAATGAAAACGCATTTATTTAATATAATTAAAATAAAAAACAAAATATAAGTCTATATTCACACACATAGTCCATTCTTATATTTAAAATCATCTTAAGATCCTATTCAATCAATTATATGGTGGTATTTGGCCAATTGATTGATTAAATAGAATCTTAAAATTATTTTAAATATTACGTGTACAAATAAGTTTTCGCCGTTTGACAAAAGTTGGCGCCAGCAGTAAGTTAAATTACATCAGTCAATAACATAACCTTAAAATATTAGTGATTTTTTATCAGTATAATATATTCTTTTGTGTGCGAAACAAGCGATGCGGTAGCGTCGCGACGCCAAGTATATATAGAAATTCGTTCCAGCTTGTCAACGGTTTGCTTATGTACAGGGGCCG
>NW_021851847.1:0-278 GCF_003651465.1 Formica exsecta
AAATGCACGAACAAAATAAAAAATAGAATAAATAATAAGAGAAACTATATGGCACAGACGAGAGCTCTATGCTACGAAAAACTATTGCAAATAAAAATGAAAGAAACCTGCCACAACCTGCTACAAATAGCAGAAAAGGACAGAGAACAAGCAGAAAAATTGCTAAAACGTCTAAAATTTGCGTACCAAGCATCCAAGAAGACAAGACGAGGGTTAATCGACGGTCTAGGAATGATAGCCAAAACACTCTTCGGCACAATGGACGCAGACGACGAAAA
>NW_021851848.1:0-204 GCF_003651465.1 Formica exsecta
TAATTTAAATAATAAATACAAATTAAAAATTTTTTGATACAAAACGATATTTGCAAGTAAGAGTTAAATAACAAAATACATCAGTTTCTGTCGATTCCTCTACAATTCTCAATCTTTCACTTTTGCATAGCGATTCGCGAATTGGACACGATAAGCGCAAAATTTCTCCTTCACGATATCTTCCATCAATTGAAAAAGTTACGT
>NW_021851849.1:0-207 GCF_003651465.1 Formica exsecta
AATAAAAGCATTGTTAATAAAAAATATTATAAATTACATAGAGACAATTTATTAGCAAAACAAAAAATGTATAATAAAAAACACAGAAATGATATAAAATTAGCAAAACAAAAAATTTATAATGAAAAACACAGAAATGATAGAAAAAAATCGAACAAGAACTATTATGAAAAATACAGAAATGATATAAAAAAGTCGAACAAGAAA
>NW_021851850.1:0-291 GCF_003651465.1 Formica exsecta
AGTAATATACAATAAATGTTGTATTAGATCAATTCAAAATAGAATTAATGCAACCGTATCTCTATTTAAATCTTGTGGAAGTTATATTTTATTTGATTAATCATATAATGCAATAAATAAATTGTACATTTTGCGGGATTATATTAACGATTGAATGAACTATTGATGATCGCTCTGAGAATAAAAAAGTGATTGTTTTGAAAACATTCTTATTTGAAATGTATCAGTTTCTTTTAGAAGTAAACTTGAAATTATTTGAATGAATTTTGCATGCAGATGAAACTACACTAT
>NW_021851851.1:0-534 GCF_003651465.1 Formica exsecta
TATATTTTCATTTTTATATAAAGTTTCCAACTTTTTATTATCAATTTTTTAATATCAACAAGTGTAAAACAAAAATATAATAATTAATTAACCAATTAAATGCCGAAATTATTTGGTTACCTATAATATGCTGATAACGTGTGTGTATCTATATATATATATTTGTGAATTTATATATAAAGATGGAAATATACGTATATGTATATATTATCAGATAATAACTAACAAGATCAATTCGGTATTGAATTGGTTAATTAATTATTATATTTTTGTTTTACACATGTTGATATTAAAAAATTGATAATAAAAAGTTGGGAACTTTATATAAAAATGAAAGTATATATATATTTTCATTTTTATATATATTTATATGTTATTAGTATTTTATAGGTTACAAGATTGATATTCCTCTCCGATGCGGGCTGAAGTGCCGCGCCAGTCGAATCATTGCGAGAACCGTACCGTTACCTCCAGAGAGGCGTCATTAATTGAGATTTTTGAGATTTCATTAATTTCGTTTATGATTTTCTTTTT
>NW_021851851.1:4906-5467 GCF_003651465.1 Formica exsecta
AATAAATAAATAAATGAATAATTAATAGATAAATGGTACAACTATCAAATAAATAAGAGTCAACCGCCGCATAACAAGTCAGTAAATATAAAAGTCAAATGTCAACGGAAAACCTTTATATCGATCATTCTATTCCGTACACTGCGCTTGCTCCTGATTGCCTACTTTAATTACGTTTCTTGTTAGTTAACATTTTGTAGTTTCACTAATTTATTTGTTGTTAATTTATTTGTTTATTTTTCAACTATAAACAAAATAATTATTACTGCAATCACCTGCAGGCGCAATTCTATGAGAAATAAACTTCAAAATTTGATTTGGTTAAAGTCGGGTGCCAACTTCACGCAAAAAGATTGTACCAACACTTGTCATCGCGTAGAACATAGTAAACTGAATATAAAAGCCCTTTGCTCTACTCGCTCACGAGGGTTGGCACAATTTTTTATTTTTTATATATATATACATGGTGTCCCATCAAAAATGGGCACCCTTATAAATGGGCCATCGGCTCACCAATGTGCGCTCGGCTAAAGGTTGACGATAATTGACTTGTGTATATAT
>NW_021851852.1:0-313 GCF_003651465.1 Formica exsecta
CTAGATTAACCTAAAACTTATACAAAAAATAAATTCCTATAAAATTAATTTATTGCAATAATACGATGCCGAGTTGTGATGCCCTAGGCTGTGCAAATTCTTGGAAAAAAGGATATAAAATGTGCTATTTTCCTATAAAAGATACCCAGAGATGTGCAATTTGGGTTGTAAATGTTAATCTTCTAAACTGGACTCCAACAAAATATTTCGCATTATGTCAGGTAGCAATAATTCATGAAAAATTATTAATAAAACAGTACACATCGCATTACTAAAAAATTTATAATTTGTAGATTCATTTTGCTCCTGAAAT
>NW_021851853.1:0-19979 GCF_003651465.1 Formica exsecta
CGCCGGTCGCTGCGGGATCCGAAGCCCGCTGCGGCAGTAATCGGTGTATCTTTGTTTGTACTTGTCATTGCAGTATCAAAAAAAGATGGTTTAATTTCGGTGTTTTCCTTCACCTAGGTCGGTTGGCTTCACCACGCCTGACGAGCCCGACCTGCCCGGGATTTTTTACTGAGGTTACCTACCTCACCTTCCCCCTCGATCCACCATCCCGTAAATACCCTCACCCCCCTTACCCGTACAACCCCAACACCCACCCCACCCATCCCCAACACCCTCACCCATAGCCCGTACACCCCCTTCGATCCCACACATTCCCCCATAAAAATCCCCAAGCCCCCCAAATAACCCCCACCATCCCGCGACATTCCATAACATTCATCCAACATAAATAAAAACAAAGCACATTCACACGACGATCGAGCTATGTGGCACACTCTTAGACCCCTTCTAAACAAGCGAAGGGGAGCCCCTCCACCACGTCAAGGTGGTGTGCCATCGGAGGGGAAAATGTTCAAAAAGGTCCCTTGGCTCGGACCTGCTCTACACGTGGCCCCCCTCTGTTCGCCAGGGGCCAGAGCTTTGCGGTACCATCCCCGCCTCAACGCGGGGAGTCCGCCCAATCTCGGGTTTCTGTCTCCGATTTTTTATAGTAGGGTGAGACAGACCCCCACTAGACGGACGCCTGTGGTGGCCGTCGGGCCGCCACCCAACGCGAGTCCCCCGTAGGGTCCCATCCCCCCTGGCGAAACAGGGGAAAGGAGGCCGCCCGGCTGGCTAGACCGGGAAGCCATACTCGCGCGGGCACGTACCCTCGGACCGTCAGGCCACGCCATTTAACAAGGATGTTTACCACGCTGAAACATCCCTGCCCCGGCTGCCTCCGCGTTTTTATACGAGGGGGAAGGCAGACCCCTGTTTGTACGATGTGTGGCATCAGGACCCAAGGCGCGAAGACTCGAGGGTTAATTCCTTCCACCATCCATCGTCCCTACCCGTGTCCCTGCCTCCGCGTTTTTATCCGAGGGGGAAGGCAGACCCCTGGGGGTCGGATGTGTTGCATCGGGACCGCGGTCCTTCCACAACACATCCTCCTCATACCACCGATGACCAACGAGTTTATACAGGGAGGTCAGCCCTGTCTTCTGCTCTACATGTTTCCCTTTCGGGAACCACACAGCGCAGAAGTCCTACCCGGGTCCCCATATACATAATGGGGAAAGCTAGGCCCTAGCCGCTTCCGATTTACAGGGTGAAGCGGACCCCTGTTTGGTCAACATGCGGTTTCAGGACCGAAGTCCATTCACCGCATGCCTCCCCTGAAGGTGTATTGCCATGCTGCAATCACACCCTCAGCCCGCTACCTCCGAGTTTTTATACGAGGGGGAAGGTAGACCCCTGTTTGTAGGATGTGTGACCCAGGGCACTCAAGGCGCGAAGACTCGAGAGTGTGGTTCCCCTAGCCATCCATCCTCCCTACCACGTGTCCCTGCCTCCGCGTTTTTATCCGAGGGGGAAGGCAGACCCCTGGGGGTCGGATGTGTTGCATCGGGACCGCGATCCTTCCACAACACATCCTCCTCATGCCACCGATGACCAACGAGTTTATACAGGGAGGTCAGCCCTGTCTTCTGCTCTACATGTTTCCCTTTCGGGAACCACACAGCGCAGAAGTCCTACCCGGGTCCCCATATACATAATGGGGAAAGCTAAGCCCTAGCCGCTTCCGATTTACAGGGTGAAGCGGACCCCTGTTTGGTCAACATGTGATTTCAAGACCGAAGTCCATTCACCACATGCCTCCCCTGAAGGTGTATTGCCATGCTGCAATAACACCCTCAGCCCGCTACCTCCGAGTTTTTATACGAGGGGGAAGGTAGACCCCTGTTTGTAGGATGTCTGGCTTTGGGGCACAAGGCGCGAAGACTCGAGTGTGATTCCCCTTCCGCCATTCATCCTCCCTACACCGTGTCCCCGCCTCCGCGTTTTTATCCGAGGGGGAAGGCAGACCCCTGGGGGTCGGATGTGTTGCATCGGGACCGCGATCCTTCCACAACACATCCTCCTCATGCCACCGATGACCAACGAGTTTATACAGGGAGGTCAGCCCTGTCTTCTGCTCTACATGTTTCCCTTTCGGGAACCACACAGCGCAGAAGTCCTACCCGAGTCCCCATATACATAATGGGGAAAGCTAGGCCCTAGCCGCTTCCGATTTACAGGGTGAAGCGGACCCCTGTTTGGTCAACATGTGATTTCAAGACCGAAGTCCATTCACCACATGCCTCCCCTGAAGGTGTATTGCCATGCTGCAATAACACCCTCAGCCCGCTACCTCCGAGTTTTTATACGAGGGGGAAGGTAGACCCCTGTTTGTAGGATGTCTGGCTTTGGGGCACAAGGCGCGAAGACTCGAGTGTGATTCCCCTTCCGCCATTCATCCTCCCTACACCGTGTCCCCGCCTCCGCGTTTTTATCCGAGGGGGAAGGCAGACCCCTGGGGGTCGGATGTGTTGCATCGGGACCGCGATCCTTCCACAACACATCCTCCTCATGCCACCGATGACCAACGAGTTTATACAGGGAGGTCAGCCCTGTCTTCTGCTCTGCATGTTTCCCCTTCGGGAACCACACAGCGCAGAAGTCCTACCCGAGTCCCCATATACATAATGGGGAAAGCTAGGCCCTAGCCGCTTCCGATTTACAGGGTGAAGCGGACCCCTGTTTGGTCAACATGCGGTTTCAGGACCGAAGTCCATTCACCGCATGCCTCCCCTGAAGGTGTATTGCCATGCTGCAATCACACCCTCAGCCCGCTACCTCCGAGTTTTTATACGAGGGGGAAGGTAGACCCCTGTTTGTAGGATGTGTGACCCAGGGCACTCAAGGCGCGAAGACTCGAGAGTGTGGTTCCCCTAGCCATCCATCCTCCCTACCACGTGTCCCTGCCTCCGCGTTTTTATCCGAGGGGGAAGGCAGACCCCTGGGGGTCGGATGTGTTGCATCGGGACCGCGATCCTTCCACAACACATCCTCCTCATGCCACCGATGACCAACGAGTTTATACAGGGAGGTCAGCCCTGTCTTCTGCTCTGCATGTTTCCCCTTCGGGAACCACACAGCGCAGAAGTCCTACCCGAGTCCCCATATACATAATGGGGAAAGCTAGGCCCTAGCCGCTTCCGATTTACAGGGTGAAGCGGACCCCTGTTTGGTCAACATGCGGTTTCAGGACCGAAGTCCATTCACCGCATGCCTCCCCTGAAGGTGTATTGCCATGCTGCAATCACACCCTCAGCCCGCTACCTCCGAGTTTTTATACGAGGGGGAAGGTAGACCCCTGTTTGTAGGATGTGTGACCCAGGGCACTCAAGGCGCGAAGACTCGAGAGTGTGGTTCCCCTAGCCATCCATCCTCCCTACCACGTGTCCCTGCCTCCGCGTTTTTATCCGAGGGGGAAGGCAGACCCCTGGGGGTCGGATGTGTTGCATCGGGACCGCGATCCTTCCACAACACATCCTCCTCATGCCACCGATGACCAACGAGTTTATACAGGGAGGTCAGCCCTGTCTTCTGCTCTGCATGTTTCCCCTTCGGGAACCACACAGCGCAGAAGTCCTACCCGAGTCCCCATATACATAATGGGGAAAGCTAGGCCCTAGCCGCTTCCGATTTACAGGGTGAAGCGGACCCCTGTTTGGTCAACATGCGGTTTCAGGACCGAAGTCCATTCACCGCATGCCTCCCCTGAAGGTGTATTGCCATGCTGCAATCACACCCTCAGCCCGCTACCTCCGAGTTTTTATACGAGGGGGAAGGTAGACCCCTGTTTGTAGGATGTGTGACCCAGGGCACTCAAGGCGCGAAGACTCGAGAGTGTGGTTCCCCTAGCCATCCATCCTCCCTACCACGTGTCCCTGCCTCCGCGTTTTTATCCGAGGGGGAAGGCAGACCCCTGGGGGTCGGATGTGTTGCATCGGGACCGCGATCCTTCCACAACACATCCTCCTCATGCCACCGATGACCAACGAGTTTATACAGGGAGGTCAGCCCTGTCTTCTGCTCTGCATGTTTCCCCTTCGGGAACCACACAGCGCAGAAGTCCTACCCGAGTCCCCATATACATAATGGGGAAAGCTAGGCCCTAGCCGCTTCCGATTTACAGGGTGAAGCGGACCCCTGTTTGGTCAACATGCGGTTTCAGGACCGAAGTCCATTCACCGCATGCCTCCCCTGAAGGTGTATTGCCATGCTGCAATCACACCCTCAGCCCGCTACCTCCGAGTTTTTATACGAGGGGGAAGGTAGACCCCTGTTTGTAGGATGTGTGACCCAGGGCACTCAAGGCGCGAAGACTCGAGAGTGTGGTTCCCCTAGCCATCCATCCTCCCTACCACGTGTCCCTGCCTCCGCGTTTTTATCCGAGGGGGAAGGCAGACCCCTGGGGGTCGGATGTGTTGCATCGGGACCGCGATCCTTCCACAACACATCCTCCTCATGCCACCGATGACCAACGAGTTTATACAGGGAGGTCAGCCCTGTCTTCTGCTCTGCATGTTTCCCCTTCGGGAACCACACAGCGCAGAAGTCCTACCCGAGTCCCCATATACATAATGGGGAAAGCTAGGCCCTAGCCGCTTCCGATTTACAGGGTGAAGCGGACCCCTGTTTGGTCAACATGCGGTTTCAGGACCGAAGTCCATTCACCGCATGCCTCCCCTGAAGGTGTATTGCCATGCTGCAATCACACCCTCAGCCCGCTACCTCCGAGTTTTTATACGAGGGGGAAGGTAGACCCCTGTTTGTAGGATGTGTGACCCAGGGCACTCAAGGCGCGAAGACTCGAGAGTGTGGTTCCCCTAGCCATCCATCCTCCCTACCACGTGTCCCTGCCTCCGCGTTTTTATCCGAGGGGGAAGGCAGACCCCTGGGGGTCGGATGTGTTGCATCGGGACCGCGATCCTTCCACAACACATCCTCCTCATGCCACCGATGACCAACGAGTTTATACAGGGAGGTCAGCCCTGTCTTCTGCTCTGCATGTTTCCCCTTCGGGAACCACACAGCGCAGAAGTCCTACCCGAGTCCCCATATACATAATGGGGAAAGCTAGGCCCTAGCCGCTTCCGATTTACAGGGTGAAGCGGACCCCTGTTTGGTCAACATGCGGTTTCAGGACCGAAGTCCATTCACCGCATGCCTCCCCTGAAGGTGTATTGCCATGCTGCAATCACACCCTCAGCCCGCTACCTCCGAGTTTTTATACGAGGGGGAAGGTAGACCCCTGTTTGTAGGATGTGTGACCCAGGGCACTCAAGGCGCGAAGACTCGAGAGTGTGGTTCCCCTAGCCATCCATCCTCCCTACCACGTGTCCCTGCCTCCGCGTTTTTATCCGAGGGGGAAGGCAGACCCCTGGGGGTCGGATGTGTTGCATCGGGACCGCGATCCTTCCACAACACATCCTCCTCATGCCACCGATGACCAACGAGTTTATACAGGGAGGTCAGCCCTGTCTTCTGCTCTGCATGTTTCCCCTTCGGGAACCACACAGCGCAGAAGTCCTACCCGAGTCCCCATATACATAATGGGGAAAGCTAGGCCCTAGCCGCTTCCGATTTACAGGGTGAAGCGGACCCCTGTTTGGTCAACATGCGGTTTCAGGACCGAAGTCCATTCACCGCATGCCTCCCCTGAAGGTGTATTGCCATGCTGCAATCACACCCTCAGCCCGCTACCTCCGAGTTTTTATACGAGGGGGAAGGTAGACCCCTGTTTGTAGGATGTGTGACCCAGGGCACTCAAGGCGCGAAGACTCGAGAGTGTGGTTCCCCTAGCCATCCATCCTCCCTACCACGTGTCCCTGCCTCCGCGTTTTTATCCGAGGGGGAAGGCAGACCCCTGGGGGTCGGATGTGTTGCATCGGGACCGCGATCCTTCCACAACACATCCTCCTCATGCCACCGATGACCAACGAGTTTATACAGGGAGGTCAGCCCTGTCTTCTGCTCTGCATGTTTCCCCTTCGGGAACCACACAGCGCAGAAGTCCTACCCGAGTCCCCATATACATAATGGGGAAAGCTAGGCCCTAGCCGCTTCCGATTTACAGGGTGAAGCGGACCCCTGTTTGGTCAACATGCGGTTTCAGGACCGAAGTCCATTCACCGCATGCCTCCCCTGAAGGTGTATTGCCATGCTGCAATCACACCCTCAGCCCGCTACCTCCGAGTTTTTATACGAGGGGGAAGGTAGACCCCTGTTTGTAGGATGTGTGACCCAGGGCACTCAAGGCGCGAAGACTCGAGAGTGTGGTTCCCCTAGCCATCCATCCTCCCTACCACGTGTCCCTGCCTCCGCGTTTTTATCCGAGGGGGAAGGCAGACCCCTGGGGGTCGGATGTGTTGCATCGGGACCGCGATCCTTCCACAACACATCCTCCTCATGCCACCGATGACCAACGAGTTTATACAGGGAGGTCAGCCCTGTCTTCTGCTCTGCATGTTTCCCCTTCGGGAACCACACAGCGCAGAAGTCCTACCCGAGTCCCCATATACATAATGGGGAAAGCTAGGCCCTAGCCGCTTCCGATTTACAGGGTGAAGCGGACCCCTGTTTGGTCAACATGCGGTTTCAGGACCGAAGTCCATTCACCGCATGCCTCCCCTGAAGGTGTATTGCCATGCTGCAATCACACCCTCAGCCCGCTACCTCCGAGTTTTTATACGAGGGGGAAGGTAGACCCCTGTTTGTAGGATGTGTGACCCAGGGCACTCAAGGCGCGAAGACTCGAGAGTGTGGTTCCCCTAGCCATCCATCCTCCCTACCACGTGTCCCTGCCTCCGCGTTTTTATCCGAGGGGGAAGGCAGACCCCTGGGGGTCGGATGTGTTGCATCGGGACCGCGATCCTTCCACAACACATCCTCCTCATGCCACCGATGACCAACGAGTTTATACAGGGAGGTCAGCCCTGTCTTCTGCTCTGCATGTTTCCCCTTCGGGAACCACACAGCGCAGAAGTCCTACCCGAGTCCCCATATACATAATGGGGAAAGCTAGGCCCTAGCCGCTTCCGATTTACAGGGTGAAGCGGACCCCTGTTTGGTCAACATGCGGTTTCAGGACCGAAGTCCATTCACCGCATGCCTCCCCTGAAGGTGTATTGCCATGCTGCAATCACACCCTCAGCCCGCTACCTCCGAGTTTTTATACGAGGGGGAAGGTAGACCCCTGTTTGTAGGATGTGTGACCCAGGGCACTCAAGGCGCGAAGACTCGAGAGTGTGGTTCCCCTAGCCATCCATCCTCCCTACCACGTGTCCCTGCCTCCGCGTTTTTATCCGAGGGGGAAGGCAGACCCCTGGGGGTCGGATGTGTTGCATCGGGACCGCGATCCTTCCACAACACATCCTCCTCATGCCACCGATGACCAACGAGTTTATACAGGGAGGTCAGCCCTGTCTTCTGCTCTGCATGTTTCCCCTTCGGGAACCACACAGCGCAGAAGTCCTACCCGAGTCCCCATATACATAATGGGGAAAGCTAGGCCCTAGCCGCTTCCGATTTACAGGGTGAAGCGGACCCCTGTTTGGTCAACATGCGGTTTCAGGACCGAAGTCCATTCACCGCATGCCTCCCCTGAAGGTGTATTGCCATGCTGCAATCACACCCTCAGCCCGCTACCTCCGAGTTTTTATACGAGGGGGAAGGTAGACCCCTGTTTGTAGGATGTGTGACCCAGGGCACTCAAGGCGCGAAGACTCGAGAGTGTGGTTCCCCTAGCCATCCATCCTCCCTACCACGTGTCCCTGCCTCCGCGTTTTTATCCGAGGGGGAAGGCAGACCCCTGGGGGTCGGATGTGTTGCATCGGGACCGCGATCCTTCCACAACACATCCTCCTCATGCCACCGATGACCAACGAGTTTATACAGGGAGGTCAGCCCTGTCTTCTGCTCTGCATGTTTCCCCTTCGGGAACCACACAGCGCAGAAGTCCTACCCGAGTCCCCATATACATAATGGGGAAAGCTAGGCCCTAGCCGCTTCCGATTTACAGGGTGAAGCGGACCCCTGTTTGGTCAACATGCGGTTTCAGGACCGAAGTCCATTCACCGCATGCCTCCCCTGAAGGTGTATTGCCATGCTGCAATCACACCCTCAGCCCGCTACCTCCGAGTTTTTATACGAGGGGGAAGGTAGACCCCTGTTTGTAGGATGTGTGACCCAGGGCACTCAAGGCGCGAAGACTCGAGAGTGTGGTTCCCCTAGCCATCCATCCTCCCTACCACGTGTCCCTGCCTCCGCGTTTTTATCCGAGGGGGAAGGCAGACCCCTGGGGGTCGGATGTGTTGCATCGGGACCGCGATCCTTCCACAACACATCCTCCTCATGCCACCGATGACCAACGAGTTTATACAGGGAGGTCAGCCCTGTCTTCTGCTCTGCATGTTTCCCCTTCGGGAACCACACAGCGCAGAAGTCCTACCCGAGTCCCCATATACATAATGGGGAAAGCTAGGCCCTAGCCGCTTCCGATTTACAGGGTGAAGCGGACCCCTGTTTGGTCAACATGCGGTTTCAGGACCGAAGTCCATTCACCGCATGCCTCCCCTGAAGGTGTATTGCCATGCTGCAATCACACCCTCAGCCCGCTACCTCCGAGTTTTTATACGAGGGGGAAGGTAGACCCCTGTTTGTAGGATGTGTGACCCAGGGCACTCAAGGCGCGAAGACTCGAGAGTGTGGTTCCCCTAGCCATCCATCCTCCCTACCACGTGTCCCTGCCTCCGCGTTTTTATCCGAGGGGGAAGGCAGACCCCTGGGGGTCGGATGTGTTGCATCGGGACCGCGATCCTTCCACAACACATCCTCCTCATGCCACCGATGACCAACGAGTTTATACAGGGAGGTCAGCCCTGTCTTCTGCTCTGCATGTTTCCCCTTCGGGAACCACACAGCGCAGAAGTCCTACCCGAGTCCCCATATACATAATGGGGAAAGCTAGGCCCTAGCCGCTTCCGATTTACAGGGTGAAGCGGACCCCTGTTTGGTCAACATGCGGTTTCAGGACCGAAGTCCATTCACCGCATGCCTCCCCTGAAGGTGTATTGCCATGCTGCAATCACACCCTCAGCCCGCTACCTCCGAGTTTTTATACGAGGGGGAAGGTAGACCCCTGTTTGTAGGATGTGTGACCCAGGGCACTCAAGGCGCGAAGACTCGAGAGTGTGGTTCCCCTAGCCATCCATCCTCCCTACCACGTGTCCCTGCCTCCGCGTTTTTATCCGAGGGGGAAGGCAGACCCCTGGGGGTCGGATGTGTTGCATCGGGACCGCGATCCTTCCACAACACATCCTCCTCATGCCACCGATGACCAACGAGTTTATACAGGGAGGTCAGCCCTGTCTTCTGCTCTGCATGTTTCCCCTTCGGGAACCACACAGCGCAGAAGTCCTACCCGAGTCCCCATATACATAATGGGGAAAGCTAGGCCCTAGCCGCTTCCGATTTACAGGGTGAAGCGGACCCCTGTTTGGTCAACATGCGGTTTCAGGACCGAAGTCCATTCACCGCATGCCTCCCCTGAAGGTGTATTGCCATGCTGCAATCACACCCTCAGCCCGCTACCTCCGAGTTTTTATACGAGGGGGAAGGTAGACCCCTGTTTGTAGGATGTGTGACCCAGGGCACTCAAGGCGCGAAGACTCGAGAGTGTGGTTCCCCTAGCCATCCATCCTCCCTACCACGTGTCCCTGCCTCCGCGTTTTTATCCGAGGGGGAAGGCAGACCCCTGGGGGTCGGATGTGTTGCATCGGGACCGCGATCCTTCCACAACACATCCTCCTCATGCCACCGATGACCAACGAGTTTATACAGGGAGGTCAGCCCTGTCTTCTGCTCTGCATGTTTCCCCTTCGGGAACCACACAGCGCAGAAGTCCTACCCGAGTCCCCATATACATAATGGGGAAAGCTAGGCCCTAGCCGCTTCCGATTTACAGGGTGAAGCGGACCCCTGTTTGGTCAACATGCGGTTTCAGGACCGAAGTCCATTCACCGCATGCCTCCCCTGAAGGTGTATTGCCATGCTGCAATCACACCCTCAGCCCGCTACCTCCGAGTTTTTATACGAGGGGGAAGGTAGACCCCTGTTTGTAGGATGTGTGACCCAGGGCACTCAAGGCGCGAAGACTCGAGAGTGTGGTTCCCCTAGCCATCCATCCTCCCTACCACGTGTCCCTGCCTCCGCGTTTTTATCCGAGGGGGAAGGCAGACCCCTGGGGGTCGGATGTGTTGCATCGGGACCGCGATCCTTCCACAACACATCCTCCTCATGCCACCGATGACCAACGAGTTTATACAGGGAGGTCAGCCCTGTCTTCTGCTCTGCATGTTTCCCCTTCGGGAACCACACAGCGCAGAAGTCCTACCCGAGTCCCCATATACATAATGGGGAAAGCTAGGCCCTAGCCGCTTCCGATTTACAGGGTGAAGCGGACCCCTGTTTGGTCAACATGCGGTTTCAGGACCGAAGTCCATTCACCGCATGCCTCCCCTGAAGGTGTATTGCCATGCTGCAATCACACCCTCAGCCCGCTACCTCCGAGTTTTTATACGAGGGGGAAGGTAGACCCCTGTTTGTAGGATGTGTGACCCAGGGCACTCAAGGCGCGAAGACTCGAGAGTGTGGTTCCCCTAGCCATCCATCCTCCCTACCACGTGTCCCTGCCTCCGCGTTTTTATCCGAGGGGGAAGGCAGACCCCTGGGGGTCGGATGTGTTGCATCGGGACCGCGATCCTTCCACAACACATCCTCCTCATGCCACCGATGACCAACGAGTTTATACAGGGAGGTCAGCCCTGTCTTCTGCTCTGCATGTTTCCCCTTCGGGAACCACACAGCGCAGAAGTCCTACCCGAGTCCCCATATACATAATGGGGAAAGCTAGGCCCTAGCCGCTTCCGATTTACAGGGTGAAGCGGACCCCTGTTTGGTCAACATGCGGTTTCAGGACCGAAGTCCATTCACCGCATGCCTCCCCTGAAGGTGTATTGCCATGCTGCAATCACACCCTCAGCCCGCTACCTCCGAGTTTTTATACGAGGGGGAAGGTAGACCCCTGTTTGTAGGATGTGTGACCCAGGGCACTCAAGGCGCGAAGACTCGAGAGTGTGGTTCCCCTAGCCATCCATCCTCCCTACCACGTGTCCCTGCCTCCGCGTTTTTATCCGAGGGGGAAGGCAGACCCCTGGGGGTCGGATGTGTTGCATCGGGACCGCGATCCTTCCACAACACATCCTCCTCATGCCACCGATGACCAACGAGTTTATACAGGGAGGTCAGCCCTGTCTTCTGCTCTGCATGTTTCCCCTTCGGGAACCACACAGCGCAGAAGTCCTACCCGAGTCCCCATATACATAATGGGGAAAGCTAGGCCCTAGCCGCTTCCGATTTACAGGGTGAAGCGGACCCCTGTTTGGTCAACATGCGGTTTCAGGACCGAAGTCCATTCACCGCATGCCTCCCCTGAAGGTGTATTGCCATGCTGCAATCACACCCTCAGCCCGCTACCTCCGAGTTTTTATACGAGGGGGAAGGTAGACCCCTGTTTGTAGGATGTGTGACCCAGGGCACTCAAGGCGCGAAGACTCGAGAGTGTGGTTCCCCTAGCCATCCATCCTCCCTACCACGTGTCCCTGCCTCCGCGTTTTTATCCGAGGGGGAAGGCAGACCCCTGGGGGTCGGATGTGTTGCATCGGGACCGCGATCCTTCCACAACACATCCTCCTCATGCCACCGATGACCAACGAGTTTATACAGGGAGGTCAGCCCTGTCTTCTGCTCTGCATGTTTCCCCTTCGGGAACCACACAGCGCAGAAGTCCTACCCGAGTCCCCATATACATAATGGGGAAAGCTAGGCCCTAGCCGCTTCCGATTTACAGGGTGAAGCGGACCCCTGTTTGGTCAACATGCGGTTTCAGGACCGAAGTCCATTCACCGCATGCCTCCCCTGAAGGTGTATTGCCATGCTGCAATCACACCCTCAGCCCGCTACCTCCGAGTTTTTATACGAGGGGGAAGGTAGACCCCTGTTTGTAGGATGTGTGACCCAGGGCACTCAAGGCGCGAAGACTCGAGAGTGTGGTTCCCCTAGCCATCCATCCTCCCTACCACGTGTCCCTGCCTCCGCGTTTTTATCCGAGGGGGAAGGCAGACCCCTGGGGGTCGGATGTGTTGCATCGGGACCGCGATCCTTCCACAACACATCCTCCTCATGCCACCGATGACCAACGAGTTTATACAGGGAGGTCAGCCCTGTCTTCTGCTCTGCATGTTTCCCCTTCGGGAACCACACAGCGCAGAAGTCCTACCCGAGTCCCCATATACATAATGGGGAAAGCTAGGCCCTAGCCGCTTCCGATTTACAGGGTGAAGCGGACCCCTGTTTGGTCAACATGCGGTTTCAGGACCGAAGTCCATTCACCGCATGCCTCCCCTGAAGGTGTATTGCCATGCTGCAATCACACCCTCAGCCCGCTACCTCCGAGTTTTTATACGAGGGGGAAGGTAGACCCCTGTTTGTAGGATGTGTGACCCAGGGCACTCAAGGCGCGAAGACTCGAGAGTGTGGTTCCCCTAGCCATCCATCCTCCCTACCACGTGTCCCTGCCTCCGCGTTTTTATCCGAGGGGGAAGGCAGACCCCTGGGGGTCGGATGTGTTGCATCGGGACCGCGATCCTTCCACAACACATCCTCCTCATGCCACCGATGACCAACGAGTTTATACAGGGAGGTCAGCCCTGTCTTCTGCTCTGCATGTTTCCCCTTCGGGAACCACACAGCGCAGAAGTCCTACCCGAGTCCCCATATACATAATGGGGAAAGCTAGGCCCTAGCCGCTTCCGATTTACAGGGTGAAGCGGACCCCTGTTTGGTCAACATGCGGTTTCAGGACCGAAGTCCATTCACCGCATGCCTCCCCTGAAGGTGTATTGCCATGCTGCAATCACACCCTCAGCCCGCTACCTCCGAGTTTTTATACGAGGGGGAAGGTAGACCCCTGTTTGTAGGATGTGTGACCCAGGGCACTCAAGGCGCGAAGACTCGAGAGTGTGGTTCCCCTAGCCATCCATCCTCCCTACCACGTGTCCCTGCCTCCGCGTTTTTATCCGAGGGGGAAGGCAGACCCCTGGGGGTCGGATGTGTTGCATCGGGACCGCGATCCTTCCACAACACATCCTCCTCATGCCACCGATGACCAACGAGTTTATACAGGGAGGTCAGCCCTGTCTTCTGCTCTGCATGTTTCCCCTTCGGGAACCACACAGCGCAGAAGTCCTACCCGAGTCCCCATATACATAATGGGGAAAGCTAGGCCCTAGCCGCTTCCGATTTACAGGGTGAAGCGGACCCCTGTTTGGTCAACATGCGGTTTCAGGACCGAAGTCCATTCACCGCATGCCTCCCCTGAAGGTGTATTGCCATGCTGCAATCACACCCTCAGCCCGCTACCTCCGAGTTTTTATACGAGGGGGAAGGTAGACCCCTGTTTGTAGGATGTGTGACCCAGGGCACTCAAGGCGCGAAGACTCGAGAGTGTGGTTCCCCTAGCCATCCATCCTCCCTACCACGTGTCCCTGCCTCCGCGTTTTTATCCGAGGGGGAAGGCAGACCCCTGGGGGTCGGATGTGTTGCATCGGGACCGCGATCCTTCCACAACACATCCTCCTCATGCCACCGATGACCAACGAGTTTATACAGGGAGGTCAGCCCTGTCTTCTGCTCTGCATGTTTCCCCTTCGGGAACCACACAGCGCAGAAGTCCTACCCGAGTCCCCATATACATAATGGGGAAAGCTAGGCCCTAGCCGCTTCCGATTTACAGGGTGAAGCGGACCCCTGTTTGGTCAACATGCGGTTTCAGGACCGAAGTCCATTCACCGCATGCCTCCCCTGAAGGTGTATTGCCATGCTGCAATCACACCCTCAGCCCGCTACCTCCGAGTTTTTATACGAGGGGGAAGGTAGACCCCTGTTTGTAGGATGTGTGACCCAGGGCACTCAAGGCGCGAAGACTCGAGAGTGTGGTTCCCCTAGCCATCCATCCTCCCTACCACGTGTCCCTGCCTCCGCGTTTTTATCCGAGGGGGAAGGCAGACCCCTGGGGGTCGGATGTGTTGCATCGGGACCGCGATCCTTCCACAACACATCCTCCTCATGCCACCGATGACCAACGAGTTTATACAGGGAGGTCAGCCCTGTCTTCTGCTCTGCATGTTTCCCCTTCGGGAACCACACAGCGCAGAAGTCCTACCCGAGTCCCCATATACATAATGGGGAAAGCTAGGCCCTAGCCGCTTCCGATTTACAGGGTGAAGCGGACCCCTGTTTGGTCAACATGCGGTTTCAGGACCGAAGTCCATTCACCGCATGCCTCCCCTGAAGGTGTATTGCCATGCTGCAATCACACCCTCAGCCCGCTACCTCCGAGTTTTTATACGAGGGGGAAGGTAGACCCCTGTTTGTAGGATGTGTGACCCAGGGCACTCAAGGCGCGAAGACTCGAGAGTGTGGTTCCCCTAGCCATCCATCCTCCCTACCACGTGTCCCTGCCTCCGCGTTTTTATCCGAGGGGGAAGGCAGACCCCTGGGGGTCGGATGTGTTGCATCGGGACCGCGATCCTTCCACAACACATCCTCCTCATGCCACCGATGACCAACGAGTTTATACAGGGAGGTCAGCCCTGTCTTCTGCTCTGCATGTTTCCCCTTCGGGAACCACACAGCGCAGAAGTCCTACCCGAGTCCCCATATACATAATGGGGAAAGCTAGGCCCTAGCCGCTTCCGATTTACAGGGTGAAGCGGACCCCTGTTTGGTCAACATGCGGTTTCAGGACCGAAGTCCATTCACCGCATGCCTCCCCTGAAGGTGTATTGCCATGCTGCAATCACACCCTCAGCCCGCTACCTCCGAGTTTTTATACGAGGGGGAAGGTAGACCCCTGTTTGTAGGATGTGTGACCCAGGGCACTCAAGGCGCGAAGACTCGAGAGTGTGGTTCCCCTAGCCATCCATCCTCCCTACCACGTGTCCCTGCCTCCGCGTTTTTATCCGAGGGGGAAGGCAGACCCCTGGGGGTCGGATGTGTTGCATCGGGACCGCGATCCTTCCACAACACATCCTCCTCATGCCACCGATGACCAACGAGTTTATACAGGGAGGTCAGCCCTGTCTTCTGCTCTGCATGTTTCCCCTTCGGGAACCACACAGCGCAGAAGTCCTACCCGAGTCCCCATATACATAATGGGGAAAGCTAGGCCCTAGCCGCTTCCGATTTACAGGGTGAAGCGGACCCCTGTTTGGTCAACATGCGGTTTCAGGACCGAAGTCCATTCACCGCATGCCTCCCCTGAAGGTGTATTGCCATGCTGCAATCACACCCTCAGCCCGCTACCTCCGAGTTTTTATACGAGGGGGAAGGTAGACCCCTGTTTGTAGGATGTGTGACCCAGGGCACTCAAGGCGCGAAGACTCGAGAGTGTGGTTCCCCTAGCCATCCATCCTCCCTACCACGTGTCCCTGCCTCCGCGTTTTTATCCGAGGGGGAAGGCAGACCCCTGGGGGTCGGATGTGTTGCATCGGGACCGCGATCCTTCCACAACACATCCTCCTCATGCCACCGATGACCAACGAGTTTATACAGGGAGGTCAGCCCTGTCTTCTGCTCTGCATGTTTCCCCTTCGGGAACCACACAGCGCAGAAGTCCTACCCGAGTCCCCATATACATAATGGGGAAAGCTAGGCCCTAGCCGCTTCCGATTTACAGGGTGAAGCGGACCCCTGTTTGGTCAACATGCGGTTTCAGGACCGAAGTCCATTCACCGCATGCCTCCCCTGAAGGTGTATTGCCATGCTGCAATCACACCCTCAGCCCGCTACCTCCGAGTTTTTATACGAGGGGGAAGGTAGACCCCTGTTTGTAGGATGTGTGACCCAGGGCACTCAAGGCGCGAAGACTCGAGAGTGTGGTTCCCCTAGCCATCCATCCTCCCTACCACGTGTCCCTGCCTCCGCGTTTTTATCCGAGGGGGAAGGCAGACCCCTGGGGGTCGGATGTGTTGCATCGGGACCGCGATCCTTCCACAACACATCCTCCTCATGCCACCGATGACCAACGAGTTTATACAGGGAGGTCAGCCCTGTCTTCTGCTCTGCATGTTTCCCCTTCGGGAACCACACAGCGCAGAAGTCCTACCCGAGTCCCCATATACATAATGGGGAAAGCTAGGCCCTAGCCGCTTCCGATTTACAGGGTGAAGCGGACCCCTGTTTGGTCAACATGCGGTTTCAGGACCGAAGTCCATTCACCGCATGCCTCCCCTGAAGGTGTATTGCCATGCTGCAATCACACCCTCAGCCCGCTACCTCCGAGTTTTTATACGAGGGGGAAGGTAGACCCCTGTTTGTAGGATGTGTGACCCAGGGCACTCAAGGCGCGAAGACTCGAGAGTGTGGTTCCCCTAGCCATCCATCCTCCCTACCACGTGTCCCTGCCTCCGCGTTTTTATCCGAGGGGGAAGGCAGACCCCTGGGGGTCGGATGTGTTGCATCGGGACCGCGATCCTTCCACAACACATCCTCCTCATGCCACCGATGACCAACGAGTTTATACAGGGAGGTCAGCCCTGTCTTCTGCTCTGCATGTTTCCCCTTCGGGAACCACACAGCGCAGAAGTCCTACCCGAGTCCCCATATACATAATGGGGAAAGCTAGGCCCTAGCCGCTTCCGATTTACAGGGTGAAGCGGACCCCTGTTTGGTCAACATGCGGTTTCAGGACCGAAGTCCATTCACCGCATGCCTCCCCTGAAGGTGTATTGCCATGCTGCAATCACACCCTCAGCCCGCTACCTCCGAGTTTTTATACGAGGGGGAAGGTAGACCCCTGTTTGTAGGATGTGTGACCCAGGGCACTCAAGGCGCGAAGACTCGAGAGTGTGGTTCCCCTAGCCATCCATCCTCCCTACCACGTGTCCCTGCCTCCGCGTTTTTATCCGAGGGGGAAGGCAGACCCCTGGGGGTCGGATGTGTTGCATCGGGACCGCGATCCTTCCACAACACATCCTCCTCATGCCACCGATGACCAACGAGTTTATACAGGGAGGTCAGCCCTGTCTTCTGCTCTGCATGTTTCCCCTTCGGGAACCACACAGCGCAGAAGTCCTACCCGAGTCCCCATATACATAATGGGGAAAGCTAGGCCCTAGCCGCTTCCGATTTACAGGGTGAAGCGGACCCCTGTTTGGTCAACATGCGGTTTCAGGACCGAAGTCCATTCACCGCATGCCTCCCCTGAAGGTGTATTGCCATGCTGCAATCACACCCTCAGCCCGCTACCTCCGAGTTTTTATACGAGGGGGAAGGTAGACCCCTGTTTGTAGGATGTGTGACCCAGGGCACTCAAGGCGCGAAGACTCGAGAGTGTGGTTCCCCTAGCCATCCATCCTCCCTACCACGTGTCCCTGCCTCCGCGTTTTTATCCGAGGGGGAAGGCAGACCCCTGGGGGTCGGATGTGTTGCATCGGGACCGCGATCCTTCCACAACACATCCTCCTCATGCCACCGATGACCAACGAGTTTATACAGGGAGGTCAGCCCTGTCTTCTGCTCTGCATGTTTCCCCTTCGGGAACCACACAGCGCAGAAGTCCTACCCGAGTCCCCATATACATAATGGGGAAAGCTAGGCCCTAGCCGCTTCCGATTTACAGGGTGAAGCGGACCCCTGTTTGGTCAACATGCGGTTTCAGGACCGAAGTCCATTCACCGCATGCCTCCCCTGAAGGTGTATTGCCATGCTGCAATCACACCCTCAGCCCGCTACCTCCGAGTTTTTATACGAGGGGGAAGGTAGACCCCTGTTTGTAGGATGTGTGACCCAGGGCACTCAAGGCGCGAAGACTCGAGAGTGTGGTTCCCCTAGCCATCCATCCTCCCTACCACGTGTCCCTGCCTCCGCGTTTTTATCCGAGGGGGAAGGCAGACCCCTGGGGGTCGGATGTGTTGCATCGGGACCGCGATCCTTCCACAACACATCCTCCTCATGCCACCGATGACCAACGAGTTTATACAGGGAGGTCAGCCCTGTCTTCTGCTCTGCATGTTTCCCCTTCGGGAACCACACAGCGCAGAAGTCCTACCCGAGTCCCCATATACATAATGGGGAAAGCTAGGCCCTAGCCGCTTCCGATTTACAGGGTGAAGCGGACCCCTGTTTGGTCAACATGCGGTTTCAGGACCGAAGTCCATTCACCGCATGCCTCCCCTGAAGGTGTATTGCCATGCTGCAATCACACCCTCAGCCCGCTACCTCCGAGTTTTTATACGAGGGGGAAGGTAGACCCCTGTTTGTAGGATGTGTGACCCAGGGCACTCAAGGCGCGAAGACTCGAGAGTGTGGTTCCCCTAGCCATCCATCCTCCCTACCACGTGTCCCTGCCTCCGCGTTTTTATCCGAGGGGGAAGGCAGACCCCTGGGGGTCGGATGTGTTGCATCGGGACCGCGATCCTTCCACAACACATCCTCCTCATGCCACCGATGACCAACGAGTTTATACAGGGAGGTCAGCCCTGTCTTCTGCTCTGCATGTTTCCCCTTCGGGAACCACACAGCGCAGAAGTCCTACCCGAGTCCCCATATACATAATGGGGAAAGCTAGGCCCTAGCCGCTTCCGATTTACAGGGTGAAGCGGACCCCTGTTTGGTCAACATGCGGTTTCAGGACCGAAGTCCATTCACCGCATGCCTCCCCTGAAGGTGTATTGCCATGCTGCAATCACACCCTCAGCCCGCTACCTCCGAGTTTTTATACGAGGGGGAAGGTAGACCCCTGTTTGTAGGATGTGTGACCCAGGGCACTCAAGGCGCGAAGACTCGAGAGTGTGGTTCCCCTAGCCATCCATCCTCCCTACCACGTGTCCCTGCCTCCGCGTTTTTATCCGAGGGGGAAGGCAGACCCCTGGGGGTCGGATGTGTTGCATCGGGACCGCGATCCTTCCACAACACATCCTCCTCATGCCACCGATGACCAACGAGTTTATACAGGGAGGTCAGCCCTGTCTTCTGCTCTGCATGTTTCCCCTTCGGGAACCACACAGCGCAGAAGTCCTACCCGAGTCCCCATATACATAATGGGGAAAGCTAGGCCCTAGCCGCTTCCGATTTACAGGGTGAAGCGGACCCCTGTTTGGTCAACATGCGGTTTCAGGACCGAAGTCCATTCACCGCATGCCTCCCCTGAAGGTGTATTGCCATGCTGCAATCACACCCTCAGCCCGCTACCTCCGAGTTTTTATACGAGGGGGAAGGTAGACCCCTGTTTGTAGGATGTGTGACCCAGGGCACTCAAGGCGCGAAGACTCGAGAGTGTGGTTCCCCTAGCCATCCATCCTCCCTACCACGTGTCCCTGCCTCCGCGTTTTTATCCGAGGGGGAAGGCAGACCCCTGGGGGTCGGATGTGTTGCATCGGGACCGCGATCCTTCCACAACACATCCTCCTCATGCCACCGATGACCAACGAGTTTATACAGGGAGGTCAGCCCTGTCTTCTGCTCTGCATGTTTCCCCTTCGGGAACCACACAGCGCAGAAGTCCTACCCGAGTCCCCATATACATAATGGGGAAAGCTAGGCCCTAGCCGCTTCCGATTTACAGGGTGAAGCGGACCCCTGTTTGGTCAACATGCGGTTTCAGGACCGAAGTCCATTCACCGCATGCCTCCCCTGAAGGTGTATTGCCATGCTGCAATCACACCCTCAGCCCGCTACCTCCGAGTTTTTATACGAGGGGGAAGGTAGACCCCTGTTTGTAGGATGTGTGACCGCCGACATATTCGCCGGTGGTGGGCGGCCGCCCCCTCCCCCTCTTTTGTGGGAGGTCGTCTACCTCCATCGCGTCGTCCCCTTCGGGAGACGCGTAA
>NW_021851854.1:0-202 GCF_003651465.1 Formica exsecta
ACTAAGTCGTTCCGAACGAAGGAAGCTTGCGTACATTGCGATATTATCTCTGTGTGCCGAAAAGCGTGTACCTCAATACCCTTGTCGTGTTTTGAAAATTTTAAGAAAATCTCACTTACAAGCACGTAACTAAGTCGTTCCGAATGAAGGAAACTTGCGTACACTCCCATCTTAGCTTTGTAAGCCGAGAAGCGTTGTTCCT
>NW_021851854.1:422-540 GCF_003651465.1 Formica exsecta
GTCGTTCCAAACGAAGGAAACTTGCGTACATAGCGATCTTAGCTCTGTGAGACGAGCAGCGTTGTTCCTCAAGTACCTTGATGTGTTATGAAATTTTTCGGCAAATCTCACTTACAGG
>NW_021851855.1:0-403 GCF_003651465.1 Formica exsecta
TTAGATTTAAAATTTGACTTTTTTTTAAATAAATTTTTTGAACTCGTCGATTTTGTATTATTTTATAAATTCATTGCATAGTACAAGAATATTTTTATTTAGCATTTATTAATACAACATAGTAGCATTTATTTATTATTACAATATAAAATATAAATATTAACAAATATGCGAATCATATAAAAAAACAAAAAGAAAAAGTGAGAACAAAAGTATTATCGCAATTATTAAAAGACATGATGATAGTTGCACGCACGCACACGCGCACGCACGCACGCACGTATACAGGGTGGTCCTCGTAACGGTCGCCACGATTTTTAAGGCACTTACAATAATCTGACATAAAAAAGATCTTTTGAATTAAAAATTTTTTTCACTTAGATATATTCCACTATTTTGATCA
>NW_021851856.1:0-3534 GCF_003651465.1 Formica exsecta
AGCATACATTTTCTACTACAATGTATTGTAGCAAATGTATACATTTTCTAGTAAATGAATACATTTATCAGGAATAGTAGACATTTTTGTATTTAATTGATACTTTAGCTGAAATCCTATTGTAAATGCATACATTAGCTAGTAAGTACATACACTTACTAAATTTACGCTTTTATTATATTAAATATCAGGTGATTGCATAAGTTCGTGCCCGATTTAAATATAAACTTCAATAGATTATATTTTAGAGATAACACTTTTATTAATCAATTATATAGTCTCCATTCTTTTCTACAATGGTTTTCCAACGATCTACAAGCTTGTCGATTCCATTTTTGAAGAAAGAACTTCGTTTTTCTTGAAAAAAGTTTGTAAGGTGGTTTTCGACAACTTCCTCGGAATTGAGATTCTTGCCATTTAAACTATTCTGCAAAGACCGGAACAGATAAAAATCTGAAGGCGCAATATCTGGAGAATATGGCGGGTGCTGCAGAATTTCCCATTGCAACTCCTGCAATTTTCGCAGCGTCTGTTGAGCGACGTGTAGCCTAGCATTGTCGTGGTGGAAGATGACGCCTTTTCGATTGGCCAAAATCGGACGTTTTTCTCGAATAGCTGCAGCGAGTCTAGTTAGTTGCTCACAGTACTTGTCCGCCGTGATTGTTTCGCCGCGTCGGAGCAGCTCAAAGTAAATAATTCCCTTGCGATCCCACCAAACACACAGCAACACCTTCATCGGATGCAAGCCAGCCTTTGCTACGGGTTCTGCTCCTTCAGCTGCTGTTTTCCATGTCCTCTTTCGCTGTACGTTTTTGTAGAGAATCCACTTTTCATCGCCTGTTACCATTCGATCTAAAAAAGGCTCTTTTTTGTTACACTCGAGAAGAGAAAGAGCCACAGTCATACGGTTTAGCTTATTCCTTTCAGTCAGGAGATGCGGCACCCATGTATCAAGCTTGGAAACGTATCCAAGCTTTTTTAAATGACGAAAAGCGGTTGAATTATCGATGTTCAGCCTCTCAGCAATATCCTCAGTTGTAATCCTTGGGTTTCTTTCCACTAAGGCATGCACAATGTCATCATCAATGCCAGAAGGCCGTCCAGAGCGGGGTTGATCCTCCATGTTGAAATCACCATTTCGAAATCTGCCAAACCACTTTTTGACTGTTCGGAGAGCAGGAGCGCGGTCCAAATAAACGGTTTGAATATTTTTTTGTGCAATCCCAACACTCACGCCTTTCCGAAATTCATATAACATTACATGCCGCAAATGCACCTTTTCGTTCTCCATTTTTAATGATTTCTCTTATGCACAAATGGACTTATCTGAACAATGTCTGACGCTAAATTGACATAAGACAACGTCATCTATTCGGTGTAAGCAACAATTACCACACGAAAACAATAGAACTCCGCCATGCAGTAACTTAATGCCATCTATGAAAATCGGGCACGAACTTATGCAATCATCCAATATATCCGTGTGAATCATTTGTGATCAGATATACTAAATATGTTTTAACTATTTTATCTTATATTAAGAGAAATTACTAAAGAGAAGTGTAGACGTGTCTTTGATATCGCGCGGCTTAAAAATCTTTTTATTTAAACGCCGATATAAAAGACGATATACCTACAATATACGTGCATACATACATATATAATAATGAACGGATGAGATACACTGATTGGATATAAAAGATTTGTACTTTATTTTGCAAAAATACTTGGTAATTTTTTACAAAAAGTTGCACAGATCATCTTAATCTTGACAACATATAGGTACGTTGTAGATGGTATATTTCTGACTAATTTACGTCTGAAATTAGATGGTGCTCTTTTATAGTTTTTGTGATATTTTAAATTGAAAATATAACTATACATATATACAAAACTAAGCCGAGAATCGTAAATCGTCATTGATGATGATTGCATGGGCAAAACAAAAAGGCAAAGCTCTTGTTTTACTCGGGTTTGAAGTGCAGAAAAAAATGAAGCTCTTTTTATGTACGCCCATGCATCGACTTTAATGTGTAAACATGCAATTAATGCAAATTTGTATTGAAACAAACTTTGTATTGAATTAAACTATCACGCTTGTTTGCATAAGCGCAACATTCTTTATTAATTTTTTAATGAATAATAAAGGATAGTGTAAATCAAATTTTTTTCAAAATTCTTTAAAACATTATCATCTTCTAAATATATGCCAAAGTCATATGTCACAGTCATATGTTAAAGTCATATATCAAAGATATGTCATATTTTTTGTTGATATATATCATTTCTACCTTACCTATATACTATGTTTTCCTATATACTATAAACGTAGTTTAAAAATTATTGAATTTTAAAATCCTCTTTAACATATGTCAAGATTAAGTATTGTACAAATTTTTGTAGAGAATTACGAAATACTTTTTCAAAGAATAATATCATCATATATAGTTGTAAATTTGGTCTAAAAAGCATTTTAATTTTGTTTAATATTTTGTTCTTAGAAAAATTTTACAATTTTCTAAAATAATATGGAGAAAAAGAGCATTTCGGAAAAAGAAACATTTTTAAAATATATTGTTATTGAAGTATATTACAAACCATACAATTTCCGCTTCTGAAATATAAATAATTTTAAAATAATTTCAGTGATATTTATAATTCCTATAAATTTAGACTGTTAAAAAATACAAAAAATCGATACTTAATGATTCATTCTGACTTGATATGTGTTTGGAAATACGTCGACCTTTAATTTTTCATAATTAAATTGATTCTCTTATTTACGAATGCGCTCGAGTTTTCCCTGAATGGGAAGTAAACGCATGATGGTATTATGTTTGTTCTTTTTATTGAATCGTCCCGGATCGAATTTATATTGATTGGGATTGCATTCCGCATCATAGTGCATATCAAGCATCGATATATAAATTAATGTATTCTTGTCCAGAACGAGATTCAGATCAAACTAGATTCCGCATTTGATCGATATTCGTCATCGTGCATTCCAAGAACACGGCAATGTCAAACACATTTTCAAAAATATAACTATGTTAAAATAATTAGATTGACGACAATATGTGACATTTATGCACATTTTTTAAATACATTTTTCTTTTTTTTTTTTATTCTTACATATACATCAACACACATACAATATCCAAACAAACCGAAGCCTTAAAACGCCTAAACCTAATGTAAGACTCGCTTATAAATAAGACGAATATTTTAATTAAATAATTGATATTTATATTGATAATATTTGAATTTTGTTCGCTATAAAAATTCTTTGATAGTAGGGAATAATTTAAAATAATAATTTAAAATAATAATTTAAACTAATAATGTAAAGTATTCAGATAATTAAGTTATATGTGATCTTGTTCGTCGAGCGCGTTAAAGAATTCTTTTTTAAGCTTATTATAAATAAAATTATAATATTTTTTTTGTATATAGCCTTCGCGGCATATATAGTGTGTTCTTATCAACATCCGCTCTCGTTATTTGTGAGCGTCATCGTGTTTTTGCTAAGTAAGT
>NW_021851856.1:4026-12681 GCF_003651465.1 Formica exsecta
TTCTCCGCAGAGGGTCCGCCTTATATCCCCGCTTGACCGTTTTCTACTTCCAGGTTGGCTCGCTCGACCTTCGCCGCGTAGCGGCGCCGTCCGGAACTACGCGCGGACGCGTGAGCGCGTGGGCCGCCAAGTTGCGGGTGCACTATTGTATCGCGGATTGTGCTTAATGTGACGACCTACGGCAGCCACAATATCCATTCGATTATTCGTGTTTATTTGGATTGACAACAATATGGATTAGAATGTAATGATTTTAGATTGGAAATAATCCGCGAAAGCGATATTAAAACCGATTATAGTTCGTTCGGAATTAAAATCGATTACTTTTTAATCCGGGCGCGGATTTAACCGATTAAAACCGATTAAAACGGATTATGTTTTAATCGGTTTGAATCGACCATTTTCCGCAGGGGGTGGCCGGTGCGGAATGCAGCCCGAAGGGCATTACCGTAAATTGATACAATCCCCGTCCTGGGATCGTAAACGCGGTGACCGGTCGGCTTGCGGGTTTGAGCAGTATTTGCCAATACCCGTTTTTTAAGTCCAGTGTTGTTAAGTATCGCGCGCCCCGTAGTTTGTCGAGTGTTGCGACTACTTGCGGTAACGGGTATGCACCTTTCTCCGTGACGTCATTGACCTTGCGGAAATCGATGCAGAAGCGGTACTTTCCGTCTTTCTTTTTGATGAGCATTACGGGAGAGCTCCAGGCACTCTTGGATGGTTCGATTACTCCGGCGGCTTCCATTTCCGCTACTTCTCGATCGATGACCGCTTGCATGGCGGGGTTGCGTGGTCGGTAGCGCTGTTTAATCGGCGTCGCGTTCCGGAGCCGTATTTCGTGTTGTACGCGGTCGGTCGGCCCCTGGATATGCGCGAATTTTTCCAATTCTCGGTCGAGAAACTTTTTCAATTGTGTTTCTTCCGCTGCGGTACGCGGGGCCAGTCCCCCGCTGGTCCCGTGTATTGGCGGGGTGCTCGACCCGGGGGTGTATCGTGGTGGACTGAAGGTAAACTGTTCCGCCACCTCCTGCACAGCCTGGATTTCAAAGAGAACACAGCGGACGAGCAGTGGAAGGAGTGCGTAGCGAAGGAGCAACGACCAACAGTGATGCGTAATTATCACGACGTACCAACCGCGGGCCACCTCGGAATCGCCAAGACAATCGCCCGAATCGCCGAACACCACTATTGGCCGGGAATGTTCCGGGACATCGCCGTATATGTACGCACGTGCGAGAAATGCCAAGCGCACAAAGCGGCCCAGCAACAACCAGCCGGTAAGCTCCATGCAACCGATGTGCAACGACCCTGGGAGCAGGTCACCACCGACCTCGTCGGACCACGCTCACGACAAGGCCACACATGGCTCTATGTGATGCAAGATCGGTTTTCAAAGTGGGTGGAATTAACACCTCTCCGCCAAGCCACTGCCAAAGTCACGAAAGCCATCACCGAGAGGGTAATACTCCGACACGGCCGACCAGAAACCATCCTGTCAGATAACGGCACGCAATTTACATCAAAAGACTTCGCCGAACGGCTAAAAGCCTTCAACGTGCAACACAAAACCGCACCCGCGTATGCGCCGCACTGTAATCCGGTGGAAAGAACGAATAAAACCATCAAAACGATGATCAGCGAGTTCGTCGACAAGGATCATCGAGACTGGGACGAACACCTGCCCGCCTTCCAATTCGCGTTCAATACGGCAGTACACGATGCCACCGGCTACACACCAGCATATCTGAACCACGGGCGAGAGCTCGTGCCACCACACCGCATTGCACCAGCAACCGGAAGACCAACGCCAGACACCATCCGAGAACGGCTAGACGACGCATACAAAATCGTCCGCATTCAATTAGCGAGAGCTTTCCAGAGGCAAGAAAGATATTATAATCTCAGACGACGCGACTGGAAGCCACGCATAGGAGACTGAGTGTGGAAAAGAGACCACCCGCTGTCAAAGAAGGCCGACAATTTCAATGCGAAACTCGCGCCAAAATACATCGGGCCGCTCGAAGTTTGCGAATCGTCTCGCCCGTCATCGTAGACCTGAGGAGCAAGCGGGGAAAATGGTACTGACACGTACACGTACAAGATCTGAAGGCCGCCAGAACCAAACAAACCGGCGAAAACAATGCCGAAAACAACAACAGCGGGGACGAAGATGACGATACCCCCACCACCGCCGGGGAGGAATAAACCGCCGAAATCGAAAGCTAACGGCACAGACCGCAACGATGAGTCAACCCGACGACATCCTTGCTGCGATAAACCAGCTCCTGGACGATCCGCTGTTCGCCTACGATCCGCCGCTGCCAGGACCGTCCGACCAACGAACACCGCCGACGAGTAGCCGTCCGACAACCGGTCCGACCGCCCGACCACCGAGCCGACCGCCGAAAATCGGCACGCTGATTCAGCGTTCCGACCGGCAGAACCAGCTCAAGATGCAGCAGCTGATGCAGGCATCACCACCGCCGCCTGCCCGCTCGCGACCGCCAGCGAGCACTCCGGCCCGCAAGAGATCGCGGGAAACCGAGAGAGAGACCGGCGAAGACCAGCCGCCTCGCCTTCTGATGCCGACTGGCTCAGTACCGCCGCCACCGATCCGCGTGCAAGTGGAGCCCGGCATCATATTTGACGTGCCCACTTCGCCGTGCACGTGGCCCGGAAATATAAGATCCGGTCATCGCAGGGGCATTGGGTGATGAGATTCTCCAAGACGGGAGAATTGAGATACCGCCGCCGGCTTAATTAAAATTGCGAGCAAAGTACGCCGACCAACGCGTAATGCCTCAAATTCAGGCATATTCTACGAGGGGGGGTGATGTAACGATGCATCCCCCCATCGTTACGAAACCGTACCCGGCCGCCGATCCGCCGGAAGTCCGCCGCCCGATGAACACCGGTCGGGCAAATGCGGAGGCGCCGAGCGCCCATTTTTAAACGATAACAGAAACACGCGTTTATTAAACCGCCGTTAGGCGCGCGTAAACATCTCGAATCGACGACGCGCTCGGGTAACCGACCCGAGCTGTACCAAAAATACCCGAGCCGCGCGCGTCGCTTCGAGATATTACCGTTAGAACAATACGCGAATTACGCAGACGCGCGCGCCGGAGAATTAGTATAAATAGAGCGCGTTTCTAATTATCGAGACCAGATTCTTCGATCCGCCAGCGTCTGTAAGACGCCTGAGCTAATTCCGAGATCCTTAACCGCTCACCAGAGAAAGAACCACGGGGTTGGGCGTACCCAGCCTCCGCCGGGAGTTTACGGCATCTCTGAGAGCGATCCTTTCCGAACAAATTAAGAGGTACACGGGATCGGGCGTACTCGACCCCGCCGGGAGTTCTCGGCCCCTCGCTAGCTTTCCGTCCACCTTAGGCATCGGCAAAATTCTCGTGGCAAGAGAGTTCCCTGCCACAGACGGGAGTTCTCATCGGCCGACGCTTCCCGAAATCCGCAATCGCGATCCCGATACGCGAATATAAAATCCGACCGTAAGACAACTCGACGGACCGACTGTTAGCCGCCATAATTAAGGCCGACGCGTCATTATTACGGGAGCGCTAAGTCCCGCGTCGAGGGCCGATCTGCGCCCTACCGCGACACCGATCGACAGCCAAAATCGATACCCGCGTCGAAGGACCGCCCAGCGCCCACCGACGCGGCCGCAAAGGACCACCCGACAGCTAACGGCTCCTGCCGGATTTAAGCCGCGCGATTAATAATCGATACGCGACCGAACACCCGAAAACGCGAACCGCGCTGCGCACTATCGCGGTGCATTGTATGCACCCTCCGACTTTATACATACTCGCAAACCGATATTACACGTACTCGCACACATACATTGCGTAACCGCACACACACATTGTACATACTCGCATCTATATTTTATACGTACTCGCACACATACAGTGCGTAACCGCACACATACATTGTATATACTCGCATCTATACTTTTTACATACTCGCACACGTACATTGTCCGTTCTCGCACTCGTCACTCGTCTCGCGCGCACACACACTCGCACACCTCGTACACCTATACACACACGCACGATGTACCACCACACATTTACACGCAATAAATTACATTCTACCAAACATCAAAGCGCATTCGTGTCTCGATACCGCTTTCCCGAACCCAGGATCCCGACTGAGTTATCTGTCGCCCGCCTCGCGAAAGCGGCTTGTTACAATTTTATTGAATCCTATATAGGCAATAAAATATTGCGTAAAGTAGCTCCATTTAACTATACCTATAAATTCATTCACTTTTGTATTACTGTAACATCATACAGTTGAAGAATGGTCTACATGATGTTACAGTAATACAAAAGTGAATGAATTTAAAAGTATAGTTAAATTGAGCTACTTTATACAAGATTTTATTGCGTATATAGAATTCAATAAAATTAACGAATGTCAATTTTACATAAATAAAACTGTACGGTATTATTGTGAGATAATATAACATAAAGTGCCACAGAGGATGCCAAAAAAGATAAATAAAGTACCATAGAAGATACCAAAGACGACAAAGTATTTTTTATTTTAAGTATACAAAAATTTTGAGGCTGCAATAGTTTTTGAGTTATAAGCGATTAAAGTTTGCCAATGATATCGCATAAGACTCCTGCGCTCAGGCTCGTAACTACACTTACACGCGTACCGATCTGTCATCTGTTATTGATTTTTTAAAATCAGATAATATTGATTTTTACTGCACAGCTGGATGCTTGGTTCGTGCCTCCTCCGGCCTTAAATCTCCCCCTCGCTTCACTCTGCGGTGTACAACTGCGCCAGCGTAAGTGCTGGTAATCTGTCCACTAGATCCACCACGTGGTGACGGTGGAAGATCGTATTATTAATTGAGAGCAGAAGAGGGGGCTGCTTAGGCGCTTAATTAAATTTTTAGGAGAGGTTTGGTAATTTCCCTCTCCAAGGATTTTTGAATCGTCTGATTTTTTTTTATTTTTCCTCAGTTTTATTTTTTATCTCGTCTTCATTTTTAAAATTCTTATTTTTATTTTCTTCTTTATTTAAAGTTTTTTCTTCGTCTTCATAATTGATTTCTTCGATAATAATATTTTCTTCAGTTGTCTTTTAGTAAAACCGAAGAATCCGCCGAGGAATTCGAGAGAGACCGCGAGAGAATACTACATCGCTTTACGACGTACCGCGTGCTTCACACGATAACTGCGTACCGATTCTGGTTCTTGAGATAGGGAAACCTGGCTCTCCCTCGCGAATAATTGAGTACGTTCGATGCCGCTGATTTGATTCCGAGATGACGAATTACTTGAGAGACGAACCGAGAGATTTATCACTTAACCAGAACCGCGAGACGAATCCGAATTCAGAGTGGTTTATAACTGTCCTAAAGGCAACGTGCGTCACGATAGACCGGTACTCACAGAATGATCGAGGATTTCCGGAAGGGTCGATATCGACGCAGGAGCGCGGATAAGGTCCTGAGAGCGTGCTTATGATTGGGTGATAACATTGCGCGAGACTAGTTAGATTGATAGGACAGGCTGCGGGATTGGGTCACGGCCGCGTACAAGAGAAAAAAAGGAAGAGAGAGAGAATGCTAGAGAGAAGGACTAGAGTAAGTGAGATGCCGGTGCAAATATTGAGAAAAGGGAGCGATATTTCCTGAACAGATGTTGTAATACGTGAGTTGCGGTTAATTTTTCTCCAGGAATATGAAATCGATCTTGACTGTCCGTTATTAATTTTATAATGCTTTTTCTTTCTGTTTCATTTAAATGTTCTAATCGCAATGATTCTATGATTTCGGCAGGTCGATTCTTTCCTTTTTCTTCGGAGATTGTTAGACAATTATGCAAATTATAATTTTCAACTTCTTGTTTTCTTTTATATCTTGTTTTGCGTTTCCGCATAAATTTTTCTAAAATTTCTTGAGAGTTATTCAACAAGGATATAAGAATTCTTGAAGACGGTTTATTTTTATTTTTAATATTTCGTAGATTCGAATCTTTAATTTTTAAATTATATTTTCGAGCCTCTTCAAGGAGGTCTTTCATTGCAACATGAGAGGTTTTTAGTTCATTATCATTTTTTTCTTTAAATAATCCAACCTTAGGAAATTTGATATCTAGGGAGAATAAAGGACTTCTCCTTTTTTTGAAATAAGGTTTTGCCGAAATACGTAGTGAGGTTTTATAATTTTCCTCCTCGCAATCGACGGAGCTAGGATTTTCTGACAAGGTTTGGAAATTTCCCTCCGAAATCCTAGAATTATTCCCTTCTTGAGAGGATTGGTAATTTCTCTCTTCAAGGGTTTTTAAATTAATTAAATTTTTAGGAGAGGTTTGGTAATTTCCCCCTCCAGGAATGGTTGGATTTATTAGATTTTCAGAAGAGGTTTGATAATTTCCCTCTCCAAAGATTTTTGAATCATTCAATTCTTTATTTTTCCTCTCAGTTCTATTTTTTATCATTTCTTTATTTTTAATTTTATTCTTATTTTTATTTCCTTCTTTATTTAGGGTTTGTTCTTCGTCTTCGTAATTAATTTCTTCGATAATAATATTTTTTTCATCCACATTTTCACCTTCATTTTCAATATTCATATTATTTTCATAATCGTCGAATCCGTAAGTAGTTTCTTCTTCCTTATTCCTCGGTTCTTTTGAACTATTTAGAGCCTCAATTTTTGAGTCATGGTCGTCTAATAATTCGCTCAATGGTTTTAGGCGCAAAGTCGGAACATGTACTTCCGCCTCTTCATCTAAAGTACTTATAACGTTTAAATATGCCTTTCCGGCAACGTTCTCCACGATGGTGTCTCCCAAATAAATTCCATGTGCCACCTTTAGTCTCGGTATATATCCTACTTTTAGTTCTGGATTTTCTATTCTTACATAAAATAATGATTCGGATCGCGGAGCTACTATAATGGCTTCAGGTGATAAGAAAGGTATGTTGATTCCGGAGACATCCAAGTGCCCTTGTGCGTAATCTATTTTCGATAAAGTTTGTTTAAAGAAATCGTTTCCTAATATGCCGGATTGTGAAATTGGAAAATCGTTAGATACAATATGAAATATAACCGGTATTTCAAAAAGAGTTAATGTTAATATTGCGGTTCCTAAATCAGTCTGGTTGTTAGCTTGCTGAGAGGTTTGTAAATATTTTCTGCAATTACTACCTACATGTCCTTCCTTTTAGCAGATTTGACAAATTTCTGTTAGATTTTTAGTTTTCTGTCTACCTGAAATGCTATCTATTCCCTGTCGTAAATCTGTCATTGCTCGGAGCTCTCTCTCTATCCTTATAGCGTCGGCTGCAGTTTCTTGTACATTTAATAAATTTCTTGCAACTCGTTGTTCAATCTCTGGTTTTAACCCTCTAATAAAGCACTTGCACATGTCTTTTTCTAATGATGCTTTAATATTTTGGTCAGACGACACGTTTCCCGAACTTCTATATGTTTCTAAAATTTGCTTTCCAAGGATTTTTACTCTATTTGCATAAGTAATTACATCTTCATCACCCTTTTGGTATATACAACCCAATTCTCCTTGTAATTGATAAACGTTTTTTGCTGGTCCATAAATTTGTTTTAAATATTTAGTTAATTTAGTTAATTGATCAAAATCTTGACCTTGTATAGTTCGGCGAGCCTCCCCTATTATCCTGGTTCTTATTATTTTGGTAAACTGTGATTCAGGTGATTCAGCCAACATAGATTTCGCTTCTTCACATCCCTCGATAAAATAATTTAATAGAATATTTTGACCGTCAAAATAAGGGACGGCTTCGACCGCGTATTTCAAAGTAGCGAAAGGATTATTTTGAGTCATGTTGCCGCCGGTAACGCTCGGGTCTCTCTTTTTTCGGAATTTATTAAATTCAGGTATAATAGTCTTATCGCAGGAATCGGCAAAATGAGACTCGGCCGCTGTTTCGCTAAACTTTTTTTCGAAATCTTTTTCAATTACCGTTTCGTCTAATGAAAAATTAATGTTTTTAGTGGTTTTATTAGGAGTGGAAGTGTGATGTGTTTCTGATTGGTTAGATTTTGTTCGATTGTATGTTTCTTGAGCAAGCTAAAAATTTCGTTCTACTTCGACTTTATCAGCTGTACCTCTTGTCCCTTTACTCATTCCAGTTTAAAAGATCGCACATTACAATCCCGGACGAGCCCCCAAAATTTAAAAAGAGCAGTATGTTACGTCCAGACTCGAGGAAGGATGAGTCGACGGAAGGGCGCAACAACTATCTTTAATTTTCCCGAAATTAAACGTCTCGTGGCGTTTGGAATCGGGTCGAACGAACTGACAGGTCTGAAAAGCAGGTAAACGACTGAGTCGCTATTACACTGTTTTCGGAAGTTCGCTCGGCGGTCCCTTTTCGGTCAGAGAATTTAATCTCTTTTACGCGGGATGGGACCAAGTGCGATCTTTCTACTGGGAATGAGTGGGGGTTAATAAAGAGTTATTTAATTAACAAATATAAATTTATTCAATTTTAAAATGAATGATGGGTATACATGATTATATATAAGAAAGAAAAAATAAAAATAAAAATATTAGTTTTCATCTGAATGTGTGTGAGTGTGTGTGTTAGTTCGCGGGTGTTACATTGATACGGAGGTCATCAGTCAGAATA
>NW_021851856.1:15449-16295 GCF_003651465.1 Formica exsecta
TGTTTAATAAATAACCCGAGAAATGTCTGGTTTCGGGGGTGTCGGGCAGAACAGTCAATGATTCACACACAAAGAAATATGAGCCGCACTTCACAATTATTCGAGCGATAATATCTCGCTTTATTCTTATTATTACGCTAATTCTTATTATTCTAGGATACTATGCAATAGTTTTATAGTTTGTATTTGAGAAAAAACCGAGGAATCCGCCGAGGAATTCGAGAGAGGTTGCAAGAGAATATTACGTCGATTTACGACGTACCGCGTGCTTCACACGATAACTGCGTACAAGGCCCCGGTGTCCCGAGACGGGATAGCACACACCTCACGCGCGTATGATTCTTTAATTTGATGCTGTTAATTTCCGGGAGATGAGAATGACCGTTTGATACAACCGAATTAGAGTTCACTTGATCAGATCCACGAGAATCTAAACCGAATATTCAGAGAGCGTAAAACTGTTCTAAAGGCAATGTGCGTCACGATAGACCGGTACTCACAGAATGATCGAGGATTTCCGGAAGGGTCGATATCGACGCAGGAGCGCGGATAAGGTCCTGAGAGCGTGCTTATGATTGGGTGATAACATTGCGCGAGACTAGTTAGATTGATAGGACAGGCTGCGGGATTGGGTCACGGCCGCGTACAAGAGGAAAAAGGAAGAGAGAGAAAATGCTAGAGAGAAGGACTAGAGTAAGTGAGATGCCGGTGCAAAGATTGAGAAAAGGGAGCGATATTTCCTGAACAACGATATATAACGCGAGAGATTAATAGATAAAGCGAGCCTCGCGAGCGAAACTTCGGAAATCTTTCATGTTAGCTATCTCGCTTGCTCCTCATTCGTTC
>NW_021851856.1:16638-17124 GCF_003651465.1 Formica exsecta
ATCATTTTCTTCTTTAAATAATCCAACCTTAGGAAATTTGATATCTAGGGAGGATAAAGGACTTCTCTCTTTTTTGGAATGAGATTTTGCCGAAATACGTAGTGTTTATATATAGGTTTGATAATTTTCCTCCTCGCAATCGACGGAGCTAGGATTTTCTGACAAGGTTTGGAAATTTCCCTCCGAAATCCTAGAATTATTCCCTTCTTGAGAGGATTGATAATTTCTCTCTTTGAGGGTTTTTAACTTAATTAAATTTTTAGGAGAGGTTTGGTAATTTCCCCCTCCAGGAATGGTTGGATTTATTAGATTTTCAGGAGAGGTTTGGTAATTTCCCTCTCCAAAGATTTTTGAATCATTCAATTCTTTATTTTTCCTCTCAGTTTTATTTTTTATCATTTCTTTATTTTTAATTTTATTCTTATTTTTATTTCCTTCTTTATTTAAGGTTTGTTCTTCGTTTTCATAATTAATTTCTTCGATAAT
>NW_021851856.1:17352-21590 GCF_003651465.1 Formica exsecta
ATATCCTACTTTCTGGATTTTCTATTCTTACATAAAATAATGATTCGGATCGCGGAGCTACTATAATGGCTTCAGGTGATAAGAAAGGTAAGGTATTTCCGGAGACATCCAATTAGACCGAACGGCATTCGGTCGAATTCGTAATGTCCAAAAGGAGTAGTGAAAGCTGTTTTATGACCATCTTCGCGGTTCATTTTTATTTGATGAAATCCAGATGCTAAATCGCATACTGGAAAATATCGAGCTCCTCCTAATTGGTCTAATATATCGACGATATTTGGTAAAGGATATGCGTCTCCGATAGTTTTATCATTTAAAGCGCGAAAATCTAATACCATTCTCCATCGTTTATTTCCTTTGGAGTCTTCTTTCTTAGGTACAATCCATATAGGCGTGTTATATGGCGATTGTGAGTGTTTTACAATTCCTCCTTCTAACAGTTCTTCTACCTGCTTGTTTATTTCCTCTTTATGAATTTGCGGAAATCGATACTGACGAGTGTTTATTGGTTGGTCATCTGTAGTAGGTATTCGATGTTGTAATACGTGAGTTGCGGTTAATTTTTCTCCAGGAATATGAAATCGATCTTGACTGTCCGTTATTAATTTTATAATGCTTTTTCTCTCTGTTTTATTTAAATGTTCTAATCGTAACGATTCTATGATTTCGGCGATTCTTTTCTTTTTCTTCGGAGATTGTTAGACAATTATGCAAATTATAATTTTCAACTTCTTGTTTTCTTTTATATCTTGTTTTGCGTTTCCGCATAAATTTTTCTAAAATTTCTTGAGATTTATTCAACAAGGATATAAGAATTTTTGAAGACGGTTTATTTTTATTTTTAATATTTCGTAGATTCGAATTTTTAATTTTTAAATTATATTTTTGAGCCTCTTCAAGGAGGTCTTTCATTGCAACATGAGAGGTTTTTAGTTCATTATCATTTTTTTCTTTAAATAATCCAACCTTAGGAAATTTGATATCTAGGGAGAATAAAGGACTTCTCCTTTTTTTGGAATAAGGTTTTGCCGAAATACGTAGTGAGGTTTTATAATTTTTCTCCTCGCAATCGACGGAGCTAGGATTTTCTGACAAGGTTTGGAAATTTCCCTCCGAAATCCTAGAATTATTCCCTTCTTGAGAGGATTGGTAATTTCTCTCTTCGAGGGTTTTTAAATTAATTAAATTTTTAGGAGAGGTTTGGTAATTTCCCCCTCCAGGAATGGTTGGATTTATTAGATTTTCAGAAGAGGTTTGATAATTTCCCTCTCCAAAGATTTTTGAATTATTCAATTCTTTATTTTTCCTCTCAGTTTTATTTTTTATCATTTCTTTATTTTTAATTTTATTCTTATTTTTATTTCCTTCTTTATTTAGGGTTTGTTCTTCGTCTTCGTAATTAATTTCTTCGATAATAATATTTTTTTCATCCACATTTTCACCTTCATTTTCAATATTCATATTATTTTCATAATCGTCGAATCCGTAAGTAGTTTCTTCTTCCTTATTCCTCGGTTCTTTTGAACTATTTAGAGCCTCAATTTTTGAGTCATGGTCGTCTAATAATTCGCTCAATGGTTTTAGGCGCAAAGTCGGAACATGTACTTCCGCCTCTTCATCTAAAGTACTTATAACGTTTAAATATGCCTTTCCGGCAACGTTCTCCACGATGGTGTCTCCCAAATAAATTCCATGTGTCACTTTTAGTCTTGGTATATATCCTACTTTTAGTTCTGGATTTTCTATTCTTACATAAAATAATGATTCGGATCGCGGAGCTACTATAATGGCTTCAGGTGATAAGAAAGGTATGTTGATTCCGGAGACATCCAAGTGCCCTTGTGCGTAATCTATTTTCGATAAAGTTTGTTTAAAGAAATCGTTTCCTAATATGCCGGATTGTGAAATTGGAAAATCGTTAGATACAATATGAAATATAACCGGTATTTCAAAAAGAGTTAATGTAATTTCACCTAAGGTGTACACAGGATAATTATTTATACCGTTCAACTTGAGGATATTAGTATAATTAATATTTATTTCTTCGGGAACGAGATTTTCTTTAATTATATTAGGTCCAGATCCCGTGTCTAGCATAAAAGTTATACTAGTAGTTAAATTATCGATGTTGATTTGAACGGTAGGCACGCGACTATGTTTGTCGAGGTTTACAGTCACGGGCCTTATGGTAGTTCTGTCCTTGTCTACTTGGCTACCTGAGTTTTGGACGGGTGCGGCTCTCGTTCGGACCCCTGCTGTGCACCCGACGTCGAGGGGCCGTTGTAGTTTCCCTGATTATTTTCCTTTTTTCGAAAGTTACTGGCATGGCGTAATTGACAATTTTCGAGAAGATGACCTTGCTCCTTGCAATAGCGGCAGAATAAAGAATTCCTAGATCCCGTTTGCTGGTTTAGTTTTGATCGACAATCTTTAGCAATGTGTCCGAAGTTGTTGCAAATTTGACAAGTTACGCGAGTTTTATTTCCCGCATAACGTTGTTCGTTCTGTTTCTTCCAACAATTATTTGCAGAATGGCCGGGTCTTTCGCACCATTGACAAATTACCGAGATTTTATTGTTATTAGTTGTATTATTCTGTCGGCAAGATTTTGCATCATGACCGGATTTTAAGCATAATTGGCAAGTTATTAATTTCCCTTGAACTACGTTTACTGGTCGGCGTTGCTGTGGATCGCGAAAGCGGCATTTCTCTGCTCCATGCCCACGTTTTTTACAAATTTGACATACTAATATCGCGGTTCCTAAATCAATTTGGTTGTTAACTTGTTGAGATGTTTGTAAATATTTCTTGCAGTTACTGCCTACGTGCCCTTCTTTATAACAGATTTGACAAATTTCTTTTAGACTGTTAGTTTTCTGTCTACCTGAACTGTTATCTATTCCCTGTCGTAAATCTGTCATTGCTCGGAGCTCTCTCTCTATCCTTATAGCGTCGGCTGCAGTTTCTTGTACATTTAATAAATTTCTTGCAACTCGTTGTTCAATCTCTGGTTTTAATCCTCTAATAAAACACTTGCACATGTCCTTTTCTAATGATGCTTTAATATTTTGGTCAGACGACACGTTTCCCGAACTTCTATATGTCTCTAAAATTTGCTTTCCAAGGATTTTTACTCTATTTGCATAAGTAATTACATCTTCATCACCCTTTTGGTATATACAACCCAATTCTCCTTGTAATTGATAAACGTTTTTTGCTGGTCCATAAATTTGTTTTAAATATTTAGTTAATTGAGAAACGCTATCAAAATCTTGACCTTGTATAGTTCGGCGAGCCTCCCCTATTATCCTGGTTCTTATTATTTTGGTAAACTGTGATTCAGCCTCACTAGGCAACATAGATTTTGCTTCTTCACATCCCTCGATAAAATAATTTAATGGAATATTTTGACCGTCAAAATAAGGGATGGCTTCGACCGCGTATTTCAAAGTAGCGAAAGGATTATTTTGAGTCATGTTGCCACCAGTACCGCACGGGTCTTTCTTTTTTTCGGATTTATTAAATTCAGGTATAATAGTCTTATCGCAGGAATCGGCAAAATGAGACTCGGCTGTTTTGCTAAACTTTTTTTCGAAATCTTTTTCAATTACCGTTTCGTCTAATGAAAAATTAAGGTTTTTAGTGGTTTTATCAGGAATGGAAGTGTGATATGTTTCTGATTTGTTAGATTTTGTTCGATTGTATGTTTCCTGAGCAAGCTGAAAATTTCGTTCTACTTCGTCTTTATCAGCTGTACCTCTTGTCCCTTTACTCATTCCAGTTTAAAAGATCGCACATTAAAATCCTGGACGAGCCTCCAAAATCTAAAAAGTAGTTTGTTACGTCCAGACTCGAGGAAGGATGAGTCGACGGAAGGGCGTATGAATGATGGGTATACACGATTATATATAAGAAAGAAAAAAAATAAAAATATATTAGTTTTCGTCTGAATGTGTGTGAGTGTGTGTGTTAGTTCGCGGGTGTTACATTAATACGGAGGACATCAGTCAGAATGCAAGGGAAAGATTCTATCGTTGACATTTAGGTTCTGACTGGTTAATACAATATAAAAATATATTTGATTAAAGGATAAAAACATAAAATCAAAATCAATATGTATAAGTAAATAAGTGTATATGTTAAGAACGGTCAGAAATATAAAATTGGTCGCTCGCATATGTGTTAGATTAAGATCAGGATTTAAAATTTTCTAAGATTTATTACCGAAACGGGTTGAT
>NW_021851856.1:21819-23293 GCF_003651465.1 Formica exsecta
ACGAAGAAAAAAACTGTGAAAAAACGAATACTTCCTATAGCGAAGCGCGGTGGTATCTTACCCATTTTACCATTATTGGGAGTTCTCGGTTCGTTGGCTGGCGGAGCAGGGAACCGCGAAGGCGGTGAACGATAGCAAGGCGGCGTAACGTCAGCTCGAAGAAATGCAACGTTATAATCGCTCCATGGAAGGTCACGGTCTTTATCTCGCTCCATACAAGCGCGGACGAGGGTTCTCAACAGCGGCCAAGAAAAAAAAACGTCAAAATAAAAATGCCTGCCGGTGTAACGACCAATGTACAATTGGAACAACTTGCAAGACGTATGCGTATACAATTTTTTAGAGGCGTTTTCATGCGCAATAATTTACCGATAAACGGTATACGGCGAAATGAGAGCGGTATCGTCAATTTGGATGACGTTGATGGTTTCGGTACTCATTGGGTTGCGTATGCATAGAGGGGAGATCGTGTAGCATATTTTGATAGTTTCGGAAATCTTCGACCGCCCAAGGTATTAGTGCGATATTTTGGACAGAATGTTGCAAATATAGAATACAATCACACGGCCTACACGGCCTATAATCAAAGTATTTGTGGACAATTGTGTCTTCGATTTCTTCAAACGGTCGATGATCGATATGAATTTAAAGCCTGACAATTCTGACAATTCACTCAGTATTCGTTTGACAGTTTTCCAGCATGTCACTCACACTTACGTTGACCGGCAAAAGTAGCGTTCTTGCTATAAGCTACTTTCCGGCTATAGATTTAAACGATGGCGATTACGAGCTTGGTTTAACGGACTCTGAAACTTATCTTACAATATCGAACGTGAATTCTTGGAATAATAAATTTTATTTTGATAACGACGATAAGGAAATTACGATTCCCGAGGGATCGTACGAATTACACGCTATAAACGAATATCTCCGACGTGCAATTTTACGACATCGACGCGTAGTTGATTCCAACGATATTGTTGATGGCGAAGAACACGATGAATATCCAATAATGCTTCGCGCTAATCATAATACACTAAAAAGTGAAATCAAATGTGTCTATAGAATAAATTTTAGTAAACCAGACAACGTTGGATCGTTGTTGGGATTCTCGTCGAATCGTATATTACAACCTCGGAAATGGCACGAATCGGATGTACCGATAAATATTATTAGCGTAAATATTATTCGTATAGAATGCAGCGTAACCACTGGCGCGTACAGCAATGACAAGCGCGTACACACGATACATGAATTTTCACCGAGCGTACCGCCAGGATATAAGATATCGGAAACGCCAGCACAGATCATTTATCTACCGATCGTCGCACGGAGCATTACTGATTTAACGATACGCATTGTTGATCAAGAAGGACATTTGCTCGATTTTCGAGGAGAGGAAATTACCGTAAGATTACATATACGGCGGCGGCAAAAATAAAGCGTTTGACAAATGAAATGCTTGTGTTGAACG
>NW_021851856.1:23899-27463 GCF_003651465.1 Formica exsecta
GAACGTGAATTCTTGGAATAATAAATTTTATTTTGATAACGACGATAAGGAAATTACGATTCCCGAGGAATCGTACGAATTACACGCTATAAACGGATATCTCCGACGTGCAATTTTACACCATCTACGCGTAGTTGATTCCAACGATATTGTTGATGGCGAACAACACGATGAATATCCAATAATGCTTCGCGCTAATCATAATACGCTAAAGAGTGAAATCAAATGTGTCTATAGAATAAATTTTAGTAAACCGGGCAACGTTGGATCGTTGTTAGGATTCTCGTCGAATCGTATATTACAACCTCGGAAATGGCACGAATCGGATGTACCGATAAATATTAGCGTAAATATTATTCGTATTGAATGTAGCGTAACCACTGGAGCGTACAGCAATGACAAGCGCGTACACACGATACATGAATTTTCACCGAGCGTGCCGCCAGGATATAAGATATCGAAAAAGCCAGCACAGATCATTTATCTACCAATCGTCGCACGGAGCATTACTGATTTAACGATACGCATTGTTGATCAAGAAGGACATTTGCTCGATTTTCGAGGAGAAAAAATTACCGTAAGATTGCATATACGGCGGCGGCAAAAATATAGCGTTTGACAAATGAAATGCTTGTGTTGAACGAAAGCACGGAGCACGCGAGAGACAATATTTTTGCGAGTAGGCGAGTGATTGCGGTATCGGGTGACAATAATCAGATCTCTGGTTACGCTAAAAAGAAGCTCAGCGCGTTGAATCGCGAGTTTTTAAAATCGTTGGGATTCGTCGTACGAAATACTTGAACGATATGATTGACATCTTGAATATCGGAGGCGAGCCAATCTTTGACGATCGTATCGTCAAGATTGAGACTCATACGTACAATCCAGACGCCAACACAACGCTTGTATATAGCGACGATATACGGATACCGATACAACATCAACATTTGTACACGTTACCATGTGAAAGTTTTCTATACGTCGAGGGAAAGTTGAGGGTGCGTAAAGTAGATGAAGGGCGAGAAACGACGTTATTATTGAGACCTTGGTTGCGGATTATGAAAATATCACTTCGTTAAATAAGCTAGATGTTACTAATACTATGCGCTGTGAAAAACATTTGAAAAATTGCGCTTTACAAAATGTATTTAAAATATTCAATTGGTGGACGAATCATCATAACATTGCGGACGCCTCGCGCTATCCTTCTCTCACGCCTCCTCGCGGCATCGTACCTTCGCGTTCCCTATCCTATCGGTTTCGCCGCGATCCCCCTCTTCTTCGCGGGTCCCTCACCTATCGGTTTCGTCGCGGATCCCCCCTCCCCCTCTCCGCGGACCCCTTGCCCATTGGTTATGACGCGGTCCCCTTCCCCCCTTTCCACGGACCCCTCGCCCATCGGTTTGGACGCGATTCCCCCGCGTGACGTCATACCCTCCGCGCCCGTTTTCCCTCGCCCCTCACCACCCCTCAGAGGACCGGCGTTAGAACCGGCCTAGCTATACCAAATACTGTAGATATTAATACATCCAACTCTTGAAAAATCCTTCGTCTTGCAAGGCAACCACTGAAACAGCGCCATCTATTATTCTGAGGTGATAAACTCTTGCTTCATAGAGTGTTACTGGCTGGGTAACAATGTAAATGATAAATAAAAATACGTATATAATTGTGAGATATTTTCTTTAATTTAACATTTTATGTCATAATTAACCTTTTCTTTTTACTATCATTAATTTTATTAACATAGGCTTTTAATAAAACGTTAAAATATTTGTCTAAAAATATTTTATAACAATCGTTACATATACACATATTTTCCTTAATATTACAATTTGATATTAATTTTGCTTTACACATTTATTGTACTTTCGTTAACATTTCCAGATTCCACACGATGCAAACGATCAGTTTCATCAATATAATCACGAACCACTTAACTACGAGACAAGCGTTCTCCTCTACTAAAAAAATACTAACAACTCAGGCCGCGTGGTAGCGCTAGTGCGCTGTATTGCCTGTTTTTAATCGAAGTTGAACGTATTAATATCTACAGTATTTGGCTATACTACTCTCCATCTTCCTTTTCCGTCGCACCCATCTCTCGTAATTAAACGCCTAGCGAAGCTGTATGAAACGTTTCCATCCTCCCATTGAAGTCCATGGTGATGTCCGATTAGCCATGAAGCTTGACATCTATCAGATTTTGTAAGCGCACGCCATGGTACGGGACTTGCAAAATTGATGAGAGAGAACAAATCCATTTCTCAGCATCGCTACTTCCTTCACGATAAAGTTTTGCCCGATAATGAATCCTTGCAGATCTACAAACGTTGGCGCGATCATGCTGATAATATTACTGTACGATTGCAAGAATGATGTACAACTGCTGTCGATCGTCAAAATCTCAATCTTTATATATTTTGACATTGGGGGGGATATTTGCTGATTTAGGTTGCGACCGGACTATGTCCGTCGAGATGGAGAATATGTTAAATATGCAGGTTTTCCTACCTGTTGTTTACGGTCGCCAGTTCGTTCGACCTCCAACGAACACGGATTTATGCCGCCGATGCCTCCTTGAGGTGGTCGTCGGACTTGTTTATTTACGTTCGGTATGACGCAATTCCTTTATGCGCGTTTGAATGACGCAACTTCCTTCTGGTAATGCCTGGTCCCGTTTTCCTCCCGGAAAGTAATTAAAATCATCTTTTTTTTGTTTTAGGTCGCCGCTGGATTGGATCGTCGCCCGCTGGTTTCTCGAATTACCAAATAGACATTGTTTGTGAACAAAGAACTAGGACTTCACTGGCTCGAAGGTAAGCGAAAATAACTTTGCTCGTTATTTTATAAATATATATAAAATGTATTTCGTATTTAATAAATATTTCGACATTTACAGCCTTTTAGTATATCGCCGCGTATCTCCACAGCACGGAGATTGGTTTACACGTCACTATGATATGTTGTGACGTGACGTTTATGGGATGTCCGTCACAAGGGTCGAATGACCTGATCGGGGGCGGTTTTTCGGGGGCCTGCGTCCTCTCTATTTAGGGAGAGAGCGGCCCAATCGTCGGATCGACGAGATCCGACTTTTGGTAGTAATATTTATCGAAACTGTAAGCTCGAAATGAGCCCGCGAAATGGTTGTCGGCGCGAGGTCGAGCGGCGGGATCCCATCCGGCAGAGAGGAAGGAAGAAGGAAGAGGAGCGGCCGAGGGCGGGAGTCCGAGACTTTCAAGGAGCGAGAGACGTCAGGTCGTAGTTTTTTTTATTAACTACATTCTTGGTGGCTAACACACATCGCTGCCGATAATTTTGTATTATTACGAATTACGAGAAACAGAGACGAAGGGCCGGAAGGACCCGGCCGAAGGGACGGCCACTCCACCCGCGCGAAGCGAGGGAGTCCCAAGGACGGAGCGGCGAGAGGACTCTCGACCATGGACCTATTCTACAAGATAGGAAAGAGAGCCGATCGGACGCTGCCGGAATTCCGCATCTGCCAGTCAAGCAGCCATCGAATTTAGAAATTTCGGGGCGGTGAGCCCACCGATACGG
>NW_021851856.1:27683-28479 GCF_003651465.1 Formica exsecta
ATAGGAAAGAGAGCCGATCGGGCGCAGCCGTAAGCCCGCACCTTGAAGCCAAAAAGCAGAAAATCTTAGGAACTCCGGGGCGATGAACCCACCAACACGGCCGTGATGACAACAAGGATCGCAAGGATCGCAGGACGGCCCTGCGTAATGCGAAAGCGCCACAAGTGGCGCGATAGCGATTTATCGCGCCGGCGTGTCTCCTACAGTACTCTCGCTCGGCACTGTTCGGCGAGCTTTCCGGAAGGACGCAGGTCTCTCAAAGCGTGCGAGCAATATTGTAAGGCGAGAGGAAAAACCATAGGATTCCTGCCGGTGGGACGAGCGTCGTCGATCAATTTTGTTGCCGAATAATTGTAGGTAATTAATTCGGATGAGTCGCGCCCTTAATAGTTGTCGAGCCACGCGTTTTGGTGAATTAACTTTGTGAATATTTTTGGTAGATTACGTCGCACGGCCGACGGGCACACGTCGCTCATCCAAATTAGATATAATAGGCTCTCTCTATTCATTTCGCCGCCGCCGACAATCATTAATGTTAGTCTCGCGTTTGTAATTAGTACGTGTTGTAAAGTATCGGGATTTTCACGCTCGCGCGATCGATATTCCGGATCGCATAAAGAATTGCGTCGTACGATTCGTACACCACAGTCGTTATCGATAATTTCCGTATTATTTCCGTATATGGTTAGCGCGTATCTTGTACGTATTGTAAGAAATTGGAGTCAGGAGAAAGCGAAATCCTAAAAATTCGTGCAAGCACTCTATCGGGTGTCTTTGAGCCCGCTATTAGTTTCCG
>NW_021851856.1:28646-44833 GCF_003651465.1 Formica exsecta
TCGCCTGAAGCGTACTAAATTCGATTTGACTATTTTCAATCGGTTTTAATACCACATTTTCGGTGCAGAAATCCCGATCAATTTGGATTACATTTTTTTTAATCCGTTTTAATCGACTATTTTCGGCAGGGAAGTTTATTCGAAATATGTATATAATACAAATATGTGTGTGTGTGTGTGTGGTCGTGTGTGTCTGTTTCAAAATAATAAAACATAATAATAATAATAATAATATAAAAATATAAAATATACAAAAAGATATAAAATATGTATAATATAATAATAAGGCGGCGCTCCTTCTGAAACAGAAAAACAAGTATTATTAGTATCATATATTAATCTAGTTTGAACGTACTAAAATTTTAAAAAGAATAGCTATCTTTGAACAGCTATCGAACGGCCATTGAACGGCTATGAACGACTATTGAACGACTATCGAACTGCTTTGAGCAGCTATCGAACGGCCATTGAACGGATACGAACGACTATCGAACGGCCATTGAATGGATATGAACGACTATTGAACGACTATTGAACGGCTATGGAACGGCTTCGAACAGCTTTCGAACGGCTATCGAACGGCTATTGAACGACTATTGAACGGCTATCGAACGGCTTCGAACAGCTTTCGAATGGCTATCGAACGGCTATGAACGACTATTGAACGGCTTTGAACGGCTATCGAACGGCTATTGAACGACTATTGAACGGCTATTTAACGAAGTGATATTTTCATAGTCCGCAACCAAGGTTTCAATAATAACGTCGTTTCTCGCATCATCGTCAAGTATATCGGCCAGCCGTTCTCGTTTTTCGTGTCCTTTAACGTACACGATAGGAGATGCTCCATCTTCCTCTTCCGCCGCACCCATCACAGCTCTCGTAATCAAACGCCTGGCGAAGCTGTATGGAACGTTTCCATCCTCCCATTGAAGCCCATGGTGATGTCCGATTAGCCATGAAGCTTGGCATCTCTCAGATTTTGTAAGCGCACGCCATGGTACGGGACATGCAAAAAGGTAGTGAGAAAGAACAAATCCATTTCTCAGTATCGCTATTTCCTTCACGACAAAGTTTATCCCGATAATGAATCCTTGCAGATCCACAAACGTTGGCGCGATCATGCTGATAATAGTACTGCATTATTGCAAGAACGATGCACGACTGCTGTCGATCGTCAAAATCTCAATCTTTATATATTTTTGCCGCCGCCGTATATGCAAGAGGTGCTGAGTGACAGGGAATGGTGGTGAAGGAGAGAGTGAAGGAGTTAAGGGAGAGCTGGGTGTGGGAAGGGAAGGGAATAAAAGGTCATTTACGAGCCGGCCGTTGTGTGCGAGTGGGCACGGAGTATACAGTAGGTAGAGTGGTAGACGCGACGTGGCGCTAGGGAAGCAGCGCGCGCTAGGGAAAAGTGAGGTGGAACGCTAGTGAGCGACAAAGCACGAAGCAAAGAGAGTAGATAGAGGGGAAACAAGAATAGTCAAATAGAGACGAGAAGGAGGAGATAAGTAGCGAAAAGGAAAGGAGTATAAAACAAGAAGTTGAAAAGGAAAACGGGGATAGAGAAGTGGGGGAGAATGGGTAAAGGAGGTATTAAGCATTCGAAAGAGAGAAAAGGAAGCGTAGGAGATATATCAGAATTTTTGAAAAAGAATAGGGAGAGAGAAGATAATAAGAACGAAGAGGATTCTATGTTTAGATCAAGTAAAATAATAGTAAGATCACCAAAGTCAATGGGGGAGAGGAAGGAGGAAGATAGAGAGGGATGGAAGAGGGAATTGAGAGAGGAATTAAGAAAGGATATAATAACAGGGTTAAAATCGCTAGGAGAAGAGATAAGAGAGGATTAAAGAGAGATCAAAGATGGTTTAGCGGGACAAGGAGAAGGGATAAAAAGGGAATTCGGAGAGAGGGAGAGGGAATGGGAGGAAGAAAGAAGGGAGATGAGAGGAAGGATAGAAAATCTGGAAAGGAAATTAGGAAAGTTGATTAAGGAAGAGAAAGGAAGAGTAGGAGAGGGGGGCAAGAAGGAAACCGGGGTAGCAGGAGGAGACGAATTAGAAACAAAAATAAAGGTAATAGAAAGAAAACTAGAACGGAAGGTGTTGCGGAAGTAGTCGAAATCACCGACACCGTTTGCGCCGACAAAGAGGGCTAAATCTCAAGGGAGAGGCTCACTTGCGCACAGTACAATTGGACACGTTGCAATTGCACACTGTGATATTAGACACAATCGATAGCGCGAGGCCGCGGAGGCGCTGGTACAGCGGCATGAGAGAACCATAGCAACGCGCTGCTGCTTTAATTATTAGTTTGCTTGGAAACGGAGAAAGGAAGAAGTTTTTCCTACGAGCTTGTGTCGTGATCGCTAATTACGAGAGTGAAAGTGAATACACGGTTGAGTTTGAGGGCAGCTACTAAATCATCCTACGGATGATTTTCGGGGTTTAACCCTTGCCATTCCTTATCAAAGATATTCGAGGGCAGCACGAAATTTTGGTGGCCAGAGCGAACTTCGCTCGTTTCGCGGCGTAGTACCGTCCGCCATAACGGCATTGCCTGGTTTTCTGCGTACTACGTCCGCTCTTAAGGGCAGCTACATTCCCCGCCCCAGGGTAGAGGAAGGAGGCTTCTCGGCCTTGAACAAGCCGAACCTCCTTCAAAAGGTAAAAGAGTTTTGGCCGACTCTTGCACCTCTTCCTTCGGTGATTGCTCGAGGTAACCGCGCTTTAATCAACTCTTACTTTTCTACCATAGCGATTGCGCTGTGATTCGTCTTGATACGACAACATCATTTACAGATATGTATATTATTACAGTCCTTACACATTCTATAACGATTAATTTATGTTTGTACAAATACCGACTATTATTCATTCATATTGAACTTAGATTTATGATTATTAAACAGAATTCGGCGACGGTTTCTCTTTCGGTTTGAGTTCTAGATTAAGAAACATTTTAATTATAACAATTAATAACTTATTGATATATTATTATTATTCCGATAATGTGTTCTATTCTGAATATACTTTGGCCAAAGTTCTTGCTTTCTCGTCGCGTTTTATCAGATTGAAATCGCCACCGGCGAAGCGGACAGTCATACAGTTACTAAGATAATTCTAATTTATAGCCTGTTGTTTAAATAATTTTATTATGGTTCCAACTCAATACATTGTTTGAATCTACTCTCTCGTAGTAATATAATTGATGTTTCTCGATTTAAAAATAGCACCTTGTTTAAATTCTTTCCCCCTTTGATATTTTTATTGTTCTCCTCAGATCTTATTACTTTCAGGTATTAATTATTACTCGATACGAGCTCGACGCGGAACTCAGATCCGAACCCACATCCTTTAGTTACATTTTATTTGGTCCTTCGAGCCGGATATCCGCGTCAGAGTTTTACTATTTGAATTCCACACCAAACTACGTCACAAGATGTCTAATTTGGACACAAGGATCGCTCTCCAACAGAGCCGTTTTACGCTTATACAGGAATCGACGAATCTTGATGATGAACATGCACCCCGATCGAGTCGTCAGCTGGTCAGCGCGCGCCTGGATATGCTCGAGCGAAACTGGAATAAGTTTCAAGATGAACATGAGAACTTGCGCTTATCCGACAATGATGCCTTGAGCGAACACTCCTACCTGAGAGAGCGCGTATACGAACGATGTCAGGCCTTCTACGTTTATGCTCGTGCCAAACTATTAACGCACCTAGACGAGTTTGACACAACGGACCGCCACTCTAGAACAACGCTTTCGGATCGAGGAGCATTTACATCGTTGATGCCACGCAGTGCCTTGCCACGCATAAGATTGCCAACCATTTCCGGAGACTATCAATCTTGGAAGTCGTTTCATGATCTGTTCACCTCACTAATCAAGGACAACCCGGACTTGTCAACTGTGGAGAAGATGCACTATCTCAAGACGTGCGTCACTGGAGAGGCCGCTCGATTGGTGGGCAATCTGTCCATCTCAGGCGACAATTTTTCTATCGCATGGGACTTATTAATCTCGCGGTACGAAAATAAGCGCTTCTTGATCGCTTCTCAGCTGGACAGAATCATGAGCTTGAAGCCACTCAAGACAAAGTGTGCACAAGGTCTTCGCACTCTCTTAACAACTATCTCTGAGGCAACTGCGGCGCTTCGTTCTCTGGGATGCACTGTGAGTAGCTGGGACCCTTTATTACTGCACCATCTTGTGAAGATGCTCGACCCGGAGTCTCGTGAGGCATGGAAAGTCGAACTTGGTTTATCCACGACTTATCCAACCTACGTTCAATTCGAGGAATTCTTCATAGGAAGGACACGAGCAATGGAGAATATCGGTCTCACTTCGACCACAGGGACACCTGCTGCCACTCCCTTTGGGAAGCATCGTTCGAGAGTCGCGGCGCATGTCGCTGCGTCTACACCGGCCTCAAGCAATTCTGTGTGCCTTCTGTGCGGATCTTCACATTCCTTAGCAAAATGTGAGAGCTATCAGAACAAGACGGTTCAACAGCGCAAGGACATTGTCATCAGGAACCGAAAATGCTTCAATTGTCTTGCTCCTCACCCGGTCAGGAAATGTCAGACCACGAAACGATGCTTGAAATGTGGAAAGAAGCATCACACTTTCATCCATGCGGTCCATAACGAAACATCAAAAGCGATGCATTATGTCAGTACGTTAGGCATGAACACGGCGAATCCATCCGAGAAGAAGTTAGAAGCACAACCACCGGCTGACTGACAACTAAAAACGTGTGCTCACCAATCCATACAGGCAGATCTTACGGGGAGGCTCACGCTGCTTGCTACTAGTAGAACCTTGCTACGAACAAGCAATGAAAAACATCATCCTGTACGCATGTTGATCGATCAGGAAACAGAACTGTCCTTTATCACGGAGAATCTGGTACATCGAGTTCAACTATACCGTAGTGCAGCCTCTATACCTCTCCTCGGAATTGGTGGCACATATTCCAGTCGCACGAAGGGAAGTGTCGTGATACGACTACAGTCCGTCCACGATACAGCCTCCAGCTGTCAAATTCGAGCCTTCATCTTGTTACGCCTTACGACCAAGTTACCACCTTTTAATGTGAGCTCTCCTTTATGGCCTTACATTTCAGGACTCCAGCTAGCTGATCCGGATTATTCCTTCATCGGACCGATAGACATCATATTCGGCTCTGATAACTATCATGTCGTGATTCGACCAGGATTAATACCAGGCGACTTCTCTTCACCTACGGCGCAGCAAACCATTTTCGGATGGGTCCTCTGTGGTTTAACATTGGCGGACAAAGACCCCCTTTCGGCGCAAGTGTATCATTGCTCACCAGATTTCGAACTGCAGGACTTAATCTCGAGGTTTTGGACGCAGGAGGAGCTCCCTAATACCACCAGGGCAACGTTGAATGAAGAGGAGGAGGAGTGTGAACAACACTTCTTGTCTACTTATTCACGGGACCCCACGGGCAGATACGTTGTTCGTCTCCCCCTTAAGGTTAATCCATCCGCTTTAGGAGAATCCAAGTCGAAGGCTCTCGGTTGCCTTAGGAGATTGTTTCAGCAATTCTCTTCGAAGAGTACGTACCAGCAGCTCTACGTCGACTTTATTAACGAGTACCAGCACATGGGCCACATGGTGGAAGCGGATACGTCCTCCGGCCAGACGTTCCCGGCACATTATCTTCCCCATCATGGGGTATTACGAGAGAACCATCGCACCACCAAATTAAGGGTCGTGTTCAACGGATCCAGCCGCACAAGCAACGGTCTCTCGCTGAACGATATTCTCCACGCTGGTGCAAAGCTTCAAACCGATATGTGCGAAATTCTACTCTGGACACGCACGCACAGAGTTCTTTTTTCTGCCGATATCGTGAAGATGTTCCGACAGGTCGCCGTTCACCCCGACGACTGGGACCTTCAGAGAATCCTGTGGTTCGGAAAGGATAATTAACTTATCGCCTATCGTCTTACAACGGTAACATACGGCTTGAACTGTGCGCCCTTCTTGGCATTAAGAACTCTTCAACAATTGGTGAAGGATGAGGGACACCGTTTCCTAAAGCGGTCGTTCCCATGACGAAGGGCAGATATGTGGACGACATCTTTGGAGGAGCCGATTCATCATCCGAGGCAAAAGACATTATGCAGCAACTAATTCAGCTCTGCGAAGCGGGAGGATTTCCATTGCTAAAGTGGAATAGTAACCGACCTGAGATTTTGCCTCAATCCAATAAGGAAACGCTCTCGGATGTAGAGATCGAACCCGCTTTTTGCAAGATCTTGGGTCTCGTCTGGCGGCCCTGTTCAGACATACTACATTTTTCGTCCACGATTCCGACTGCTTCCGCTGTTACCAAAAGAGCGATTGCTTCGGACATCGCAAAACTATACGATCCGTTGGGGCTAATTTCGCCCATTCTGATCAAAGCGAAGATCATTCTGCAAGAACTCTGGTTGTTGAAGACAGGGTGGGATGAACCCCTCCCTAATGAAATACGAGAGAGATGGACAACCTTCCGACATCAATTGTTACAAATCGAGCAAGTTTCAATACCAAGATGGCTCGGCATCCTACGTTCCAACGCTTCGACAGTTGAAATTCACGGCTTCTCGGATGCGTCTCAACTAGCAATGGCGGCGGCGGGTTATATCAGAATTCCCGGTGACGAAGACAAAGGCTCTGTGCAATTGATATGCACGAAGACTAGAGTAGCGCCTCTCAAACGGCTCACCATTCCTCGACTCGAGCTCACTGCTGCTCTGCTATTAGCAAGATTGATAGCACAGACATCAAAAGCTCTCGAGCTGCATGAGGCAACGGTGTTTTGTTGGTCGGACTCATCGGTGACTCTCACCTGGATCACACCTCATCCATCGCGCTGGAAAGATTTCGTTCGAAATCGTGTATCCGCCATACAGGAAATTCTGCCTAGTGGTTCATGGCGTTATGTGCCGGGAAAAGAAAATCCCGCGGACCTTGCATCGCGTGGCCTGACACCAGATCAACTGATTCACCATAATTTATGGTGGAACGGACCCAAGTGGCTATCCGAATCACGAACATCCTGGCCTTCCATTGGACATAGACCTGCGCCAAACTCGAACTTGGAAGAACGACCCGGGCATGTAATGGTTACCACAAGTCGACCTACCTACTGGGAGCTTTTGAACAAATATTCTTCTCTTATGAAACTATTACGCATCACTGCAACATGTGGCAGATTTATCTCATGTTTGCGTAAGGTACCACAATCTTCTCCATCTAATTATCCATTGACCCCGATAGAGATTCATCGAAGTCGTGATTTGTGGGTGAAGATCATACAGCAAGCATGGTTTCGCGAAGAGATACGGCTCATCCTACGAGAAGAACAACTGCCGAAATCCAATTTCCTGGTGCGACTTACGCCATTTATAGATAAAGATGGATTATTACGAGTCGGTGGGCGTCTCCATTACGCTCAGATCGATATCGAAGCTAAACATCAGCTCATTCTACCTAGAAGGTCGCCACTAACGACACTCGTCATCGGTGATGCTCACCGGAGATCGCTCCACGGGGGCACTCAAGTTACCCTAAGCCTCTTGCGCGAAATCTTTTGGATTATTGGTGGAAGAGCGCCTGTAAGATCTTACATACTGAGATGCGGACGTTGCGCTCGCTATCGCGGCATTCGAGCAAGGCAGCTTATGGGTCAATTACCAACGGCCAGAGTGACTTCAGCGAGGCCTTTCTACAATTCAGGTCTTGACTACGCCGGTCCCGTGACGCTGAGAACTTGGAGAGGGCGGGCGGCGCGGTCCTATAAAGGCTACTTCGCCATCTTCGTTTGTCTCACTACATCGGCTGTGCATATCGAAGTAGTCACGGATTATACTACGGATGCGTTTATTGCTGCCTATAAACGGTTCGCTGGAAGAAGAGGCATATGCGCAACACTGCAAAGCGACTGTGGTACGAATTTCGTGGGAGCGGACGTAGAGTTAAAACGCTTATTTGCACAATCTTCCAAGGAGCTTGGCAGCCTCGCCTCGCTTCTAGCCAACGACCGTACCGAGTGGAGGTTCAACCCTCCATCAGCTCCACACTTTGGAGGAAAATGGGAGGCTGCTGTAAAATCCGTGAAGTTCCATCTGCGACGTGTACTGGGAGACACCGCCGTAACGTATGAGGAGATGACTACCATCACCACTCAGATTGAAGCGGTATTAAATTCTCGGCCGCTCTGTCCGCTATCTGACGATGTCTCGGATTATTCTGCTCTAACACCTGGGCATTTATGGAGGCTCAGGGAGATAGCTAGGAAAGAGGAAGGAGAAGGCAGGAGGGTACGGATGGGTAATGGGGGATTGCAAATAGATGGCAAATGGTGGAAGTGGTATGAGGAAGAGGAAGTGTTGAAAAGTGAAAGAGGGGAAGTGAAGGGGGAGAGAGTAGGACATAGGGGAGAGAGACAGGGGGAATAAAGGGGAAGGAAGATGAGGAGGAGCTATTGATAAGGACAGGGGAGAAGGAGGGGAGGACAAACAAGAGAGAGATAAGGGGGGAGAGGGAGAACAGAGAGACGTAAGAGGAGTGGTAAGGAGGAGGAGATTTGGAAGATAACGTTCTGGAATATAGCAGGTTTGAAAAACAAAGATAAGGGTTTTTGGGATAGGATTGGGGAGTGGGACGTTATAGTACTCATGGAGACATGGGTAGATGAGAAAGGATGGAGGGGATTAAAAAGCAGGTTACTGAAGGGTTTTAAATGGGGGGTACAATACGCGAGCAGAAAGAATAAAAAAGGAAGAGCAATGGGAGGAATGATAATGGGGATAAGAAGAAAAAGGGAAATGGAGATAGGAGAAATCGAAATAATGGAGGAAGGGATGATGACGGGGACATTAAAAAGCGGGGAGGAGGAGTGGAGAATAGTGGGAATATATGTGAACGAGGACTTAGAGAGGAAGATAGAGGGGTTAGAGAAGTGGATGGAAGAGAGCGAGGAGGAAAGAAAAGAGTAGTAATAGGAGGTGACTTTAATGCCAGAACAGGAAAAATGGGATGTAGGGTAAATATGGGGGAGGAGGAAGAGATTAGAAAGAATAGGAACTCCAAAGATAAGAAGAGTAATAGGGAAGGGAGGAGATTGGTAGAGGTGCTAGAGGAAACTGGATGGAGTATAATAAATGGGAATATAAGAGGAGATGAAAAAGGAGAATACACGTATACCGGGGGGAGGGGAAACACGGTAATAGATTATGAATTAGGAAATGAAGGGATATGGGAAAAAATAGAAAGATTAGAGATAGGAGAGGACATAGACTCGGATCATCACCCGGTGATTTGCTGGATAAAAGGGGAAGACAGTTGGAAGAAGAAAAGGAAAGTGAGACAGAAAGGCAGGAGAGGGGTATGGAATGAGGAGGGGAGAGAGAAATTTAGGAGGGAAATAGGAGAAATAAATAAAGGGGGGAAGAAGGAGGGACGGAAGAAGAGATAGAGAAAATGAATGAAAGGATAAAGAAGGCCTTGGAAGAGAGCGAGAGAGGGGAAGGAAAGGAAGAGAAAAAAAGGGGGGGTGGTGGGATAAGGAGTGTATAGAGAAAATTTTGCAAGATCTTGGGTCTCGTCTGGCGGCCCTGTTCAGACATACTACATTTTTCGTCCACGATTCCGACTGCTTCCGCTGTTACCAAAAGAGCGATTGCTTCGGACATCGCAAAACTATACGATCCGTTGGGGCTAATTTCGCCCATTCTGATCAAAGCGAAGATCATTCTGCAAGAACTCTGGTTGTTGAAGACAGGGTGGGATGAACCCCTCCCTAATGAAATACGAGAGAGATGGACAACCTTCCGACATCAATTGTTACAAATCGAGCAAGTTTCAATACCAAGATGGCTCGGCATCCTACGTTCCAACGCTTCGACAGTTGAAATACACGGATTTTCGGATGCGTCTCAACTAGCCATGGCGGCGGCGGTTTACATCAGAATTCCCGGTCATCGGAATCCCATTATGGGAGTAGGAATGGAAAAAGGAGATGTAAGAGGAGGAGTAGAAAAGATCTTGGAAAAATTAGGAGTAGATATAAAAATAGAAGGTGTTAAAAGAGTTGGGATAATGACGGAAGGAGAGAGAGGAATGGCGGTGGTGACGTTAGGGAGCATTGAACAGAAAAGAAAAGTTATGGAGAATAAGAAAAAGTTGAGGGGAAGAGAGGCAAGGATAGATGATGATTTAACATGGGAGGAAAGAAAGGTTAGATGGAGGCTCAGGGAGATAGCTAGGAAAGAGGAAGGAGAAGGCAGGAGGGGACGGATGGGTAATGGGGGATTGCAAATAGATGGCAAATGGTGGAAGTGGTATGAGGAAGAGGAAGTGTTGAAAAGTGAAAGAGGGGAAGTGAAGGGGGAGAGAGTAGGACATAGGGGAGAGAGACAGGGGGAATAAAGGGGAAGGAAGATGAGGAGGAGCTATTGATAAGGACAGGGGAGAAGGAGGGGAGGACAAACAAGAGAGAGATAAGGGGGGAGAGGGAGAACAGAGAGACGTAAGAGGAGTGGTAAGGAGGAGGAGATTTGGAAGATAACGTTCTGGAATATAGCAGGTTTGAAAAACAAAGATAAGGGTTTTTGGGATAGGATTGGGGAGTGGGACGTTATAGTACTCATGGAGACATGGGTAGATGAGAAAGGATGGAGGGGATTAAAAAGCAGGTTACTGAAGGGTTTTAAATGGGGGGTACAATACGCGAGCAGAAAGAATAAAAAAGGAAGAGCAATGGGAGGAATGATAATGGGGATAAGAAGAAAAAGGGAAATGGAGATAGGAGAAATCGAAATAATGGAGGAAGGGATGATGACGGGGACATTAAAAAGCGGGGAGGAGGAGTGGAGAATAGTGGGAATATATGTGAACGAGGACTTAGAGAGGAAGATAGAGGGGTTAGAGAAGTGGATGGAAGAGAGCGAGGAGGAAAGAAAAGAGTAGTAATAGGAGGTGACTTTAATGCCAGAACAGGAAAAATGGGATGTAGGGTAAATATGGGGGAGGAGGAAGAGATTAGAAAGAATAGGAACTCCAAAGATAAGAAGAGTAATAGGGAAGGGAGGAGATTGGTAGAGGTGCTAGAGGAAACTGGATGGAGTATAATGAATGGGAATATAAGAGGAGATGAAAAAGGAGAATACACGTATACCGGGGGGAGGGGAAACACGGTAATAAATTATGTATTAGGAAATGAAGGGACATGGGAAAAAATAGAAAAATTAGAGATAGGAGAGGACATAGACTCGGATCATCACCCGGTGATTTACTGGATAAAAGGGGAAGACAGTTGGAAGAAGAAAAGGAAAGCGAGACAAAAAGGCAGGAGAGGGATATGAAACGAGGAGGGGAGAGAGAAATTTAGGAGGGAAATAGGAAAAATAAATACAGGGGGGAAGGAGGAGGGACGGAAGAAGAGATAGAGAAAATGAATGAAAGGATAAAGAAGGCCTTGGAAGAGAGCGAGAGAGGGGAAGGAAAGGAAGAGAAAAAAAGGGGGGGTGGTGGGATAAGGAGTGTATAGAGAAAAAGAAGGAGGTAAGGCTTAAGTTAAGGAAATGGAGGAGAGGAGAAGAAGAGAGAGGAAGGTATAGAGAGGAAAAGAGAGAATACAAGGAGATGTGTGAAAGGAAAAAGAAAGAGGAGGGAGAAAGATTAATAAGGGAAGCAGGAGAGGCGAGAACGCAAAGTAAAGTATGTGAGATAGTTAATAGGGAGAGGAGGAAAAGGAAAGAAGTAGAGGAAGGGATACAGATGAAGGAATGGAAGGAGTATTTTATGGGGCTATTAGGAGGAATGGAGGAAAGAGTTCGGAGAGGAAGAGGGAGAAGGAATAGAAAAGAGATGAAGAGGTAAATAGAATGGGAAGAAATTAATAAGATTATGAGCAATTTAAGGTTAAACAAGGCTATGGGATTAGATGATAAACCAAATGAAGTATGGAGATACGGGGGAGAAGATATAAGAAAATGGGTATGGGAAACGTGTAATAAGGTATGGAGAGTAGAGGGATGGCCAGAGGGATGGAAGGAAGGGATAATAGCACCGATTGTGAAAAAAGGAGGAGATAAAGTCACGGATTATAGAGGAGTTACGCTTATGTCAACGTTGTATAAGATATACACGTCGATTTTGGCAGAAAGGCTAAGAGAGGAAGTAGAAGAGAAAGGTATAATACCAGAGAATCAGACAGGATTTAGAAAAGGAAGAGGGGTGATGGACAATGTATATGTACTGAATTATTTGGCGCAAAGACAGATTAGCAGGGAGAAAAAGAAATTAATAAGCGTGTTTATAGATTTGAAAGCGGCTTTTGACTCGGTAGACAGGGAGGTGCTGGTAAGAGCTTTACGGGAAAGAGGGGTTAGAGAGGGACTGATAGAAAGGATAGAAGAGGTGATAGGAGAGACAAAGAGTAGAGTGAGGATAGGAGAAGAGATAAGTGAAGAATTCTGGATGGGTAGAGGAGTGAGACAGGGATGTCCGTTAAGTCCGATATTATTTAATATGGTGACAGCAGATATGGAGGAGGAAATTGCCAGGGGAAAACGGGGTGGAGTTAAGTTGGGGGAGAGGAAGGTGTTCTCCATGGCATACGCAGATGATATCGTGCTGTTAGCGGAAGAGGAAGATGAGATGAGGGCAAGCAAGGACTGAAAGATACATGGACAATAAGAGACTGGAGGTGAACGTACTGAAAACAAAGATAATGGTATTTAGAAAGGGAGGGGGCAGGAAAAAAAGAGTAAAGTGGATGTGGAAAGGGAAGAGGATAGAGGAGGTTAAAAAAATAAAATATTTAGGATACGTGATTCATTCAAATGGTAGACAAATGGTCATGTAAAAGACAGGGTAAGGAAGGCGGTGGGAATTATGGGGCAAGTATGGAGTATAGGGAAGAGAAAATTTGGAAAAGATATAAGGAAGAGGATCTGGCTTTTTGATGCATTAGTTTGGACGGTGTTAAGTTATGGAGTAGAGGTATGGGGTTGGAAGGAAAGGGAAAAAGTAGAGAAGGTAGAAGAAAGATTCTTAAAGTGGTTACTAGGAGTAGACAGGAGAACACCAGGATACATGGTAAGGGAGGAATTAAAAAGGGATAAACTTAGAAGTAGGGCGGCAAGAAGAGTATGGAACTTTGAAAAAAGACTAGAAAAAGGGAAAGGAGGTAGTTTAGCGAAGGATTATTTGGAAGAAATCAAGAAAAGATCAGAAAAGGGTAGAGGAGTTTCGGAATGGGAGAAGGAGAGAGAGAGAGAGATATTTCAGAGAAACAGGGCTAGAGGAATTGGCATGGAATCGAGAGAGAGAGGGATACCAGAGTATTTAAAAAAGAGTTGGTCGGAGAAGAGGTGGGGAAGGATGACACGATTTAGGCTAGGCAATGAAATGAGGGGAAGTAGGTATTGGGAAAGTGAAGAGAAAAAAGTATGTAGGGTATGTAATAGAGAGAGAGAGAGAGAGAGAGAGAGAGAGAGAGAGACATGGGAACATGTATGGGACGGATGCAGGAGAGGAGAAGGAGAGGGGGAGGAAAGTTGGCAAGAGGCGGTGGAAAGAATATTAAGAGAGGAAGGGAAGGGGGAGAAATGAATGAAGGAAGTATTGAGGAGAAGGGGGATAGGGCAGAGGGGAGGGGCGGGGAGGAAGAGAGGGAGTGAAAGAATGAGAGAGAAAAGAGGGGTGAATGAATACAGGAGAACGGAGGAAGGGAAGAGTAATAGGAGTGAGAGAGAGGGTGAGAGAAAGGGGGTGAGAGAAAGAGATGGAAGGTGGGAAGAATGAGAGAGAATGAAGGAGGGAGGAAGGAAAGAGGAGAGAATGTGAAGTAGATTATTAAAAACTGGAAGCGGAGGTCCAAAATAGACTAAGATGGTTTAGGAAGTTAACGTGTGTGTGTGTATAGGCAGGAAGGAAAGATAGAATATGGATAGCATACGTTAGTTTAAGTAGTTTAAATAGTATAAGTTAGGATAGATTAAGGATATGTATAAGATGCGCTAAGTTATGTAGATATTTGTAACCCCTTTGGGGAACAATAAAGACATTCTAATCTAAATCTAAAAAAATCTACTTTGATTATAATTTTGATAGGCCGTGTGATTGTATTCTATATTTGCAACATTCTGTCCAAAATATCGCACTAATTCCTTGGGCGGTCGAAGATTTCCAAAACTATCGAAATATACTACACGATCTCCCCTCTTTGCATACGCAACACAATGAGTACCGGAACCATCGACGTCATCCAAATTGACGGATTTGAGATTCGCGAGAGCAAACATGCGGTTCGCGCGACAAGCGACGATAATCAAAGTGTTAAATTTTGACGATAAAACACGAATAATGTCTGAGAAAGAATACGCAAGCATGGAAACATGCTGCCGACCACTATACGCGGTATCATTTGCGGTAAGACTAACGTGTTGATAAGTTTGATAGAAAGTCCACACGGTGTACATTTCGAGAATGTGTACGTATACTCGAAATCACTTCAGCAACCGAAATATCGATACTTGGAAAATTTGCTATTATCGATCGATGAAATTGGTTATTTTACATTCTCTAATAATAGTGACGTTATTCCACCGAGCGAGGCGCTTCCGAATTCCATTTTTATCTTTGACGACGTGGCATGCCATAAGCAAGATACGATAAGAGAGTACTGTGCAATGGGTCGACACTCGAGCATCGACTGTTTCTATCTTTGTCAAACGTATGCCAAGATACCCAAGCATCTCATACGGGACAATGCAAATTTACTGATTTTATTTAAACAAGATGGTACAAACTTGAAACATGTATACAACGATCATGTAAATACTGACATGTCTCACGGCGATTTTCGCGCATTCTGTCAGAAATGTTGGCAACACAAGTATGGATTTGTAGTGATTGATAAAGACAGCTTACAGACTGATGGACGATATCGAAAAGGATTTAACGATTTTGCAATACCGTAAAGTGGTTAGTCGCTATCGATACATCGATCGAGCAACGTCTAAAAATTTTCGTTCGAGCGCAACATGGCGACGACGATTGACAGTGACGATCGCGAGAAAATTGCGAGAGAGATTGTAAAAACGAGTGAATCAATCCGCAAAAAATATGGTTTTTTAAAAACCGGTCAAATGGAGGAAGACGTCGCATTGGAGAGGCACTTTAAACCAATTATCGAACCTCTAAAACAACTGGTCAAAAATACAATCAATGTGGAATCTAATGAAACGAAAATCGAACCATCGAGTATGCTCGAAGACAAGCATCTGAAGAAAGAGTCAAAGTATGGAACAAAAAGATCAAATTCATATATATCATTAAACGATTCGCTAATAACTGACGTATACAATGACGATGATAAAATTAAATACAAAAATATATTACTGGCGACAAATGCTCATAGACGTGGCTAAGATATGCGTAATGCAATATTAAGTATAACAAGGGATACAAGTATAAAAATATAATAGCGCCATTAATCTCTATTAAGAATATAATAGCGCGAGAATATTTACAAACCTCTCAGCAAGTTAATAACCAGATTCTAAATTAGTTCCAGCCCGCTTTATCGCTTTAATAATTGTAAGCTTACTAATTTTAAAATTTTAATGCGTCAATCCTTGTAGCGGAGATCATGTAGAATAATGCCTTTCTCCAATAACATCGATATCTTTAACGGTAGTCGAGATCAAAGCGAATAATATATCTGACGCGGACGATCTCGGCAAAAGCATCACGATTTCGGCCCGTTGTATCGCTTTAATAATCGTAAGGTTATTAATTTTAAAATTTTAATGCGTCAATCCTTGTAGCGGAGATCATGTAGAATAATGTTTTTTTCAAATAGTATCGATATCTTTAACGGTAGACGAGATGTAAGCGAAGAATGTATCTGACGCAGACGATTTCGGCGAAGGCGTCACGATTTCGGCCCGCTTTATCGCTTTAATAATCGTCAGTTTATTATAAGAATGTATTATTATAAGAATGTTTATTATAAGAATGTATCTGACGCGAAAGACTCAGGCAAAGGCAACGCGATTTTGGCCCGTTGCATCGCTTTAATAATCGTAACTTTATTAATTTTAAAATTTAATACATCAATCCTTGTAGCGGAGATCATGTAGAATAAT
>NW_021851856.1:46123-50408 GCF_003651465.1 Formica exsecta
AAGTGCCATAGAAGATACCAAAGAAGATAAAGTATTTTTTATTTTAAGTATTTTTTATTTATTTATTTTTTTAAATATTATCTTACAATAATAGAGTTTTATTTATATAGAATTGGCATTCGTTTTATTTTTAATACTATAATATAGTTTTTTATTCATATAGAGTATCTAAAAATAATAAAGTTTAATAATAATAAGTAAATCACAATGATAAAGTTTTATTTATGTAGAATATCTCACAATAATAAAGATTTATTGTAGAATTGGCATTCATTAATTTTATTTTTAGTATATAATGTTCAACAATAATATATATGTGCTTACATTATATTATCTTACAATAATACAGTAGTTTTATTTATGTAGAATTGGCATTCGTTAATTTTATTGAATCCTATATAGGCAATAAAATCTTGTATAATGTAGCTCAATTTAACTATACCTATAAATTCATTCACTTCCCAGTTAGCCAAGTCTGTTCTAACAGATTTTGGCAAGGCCTGCTACAAATTATTGTCAGCAATAAGGCTACGAATTGGGTACAAAAGTTGTTATTACCGATTAAGCTGGTAGATTGACGGCAAAAATTGAGCAAAGGTTGCCGACATAACCTGACAGTAAATTGGCGGCGGAAACCGAGCAAAGCTTGCTGACATGACTGACAGACTGGCATCAGATTGTCGGCACGAACTGAGCAAGATCTGGCGTGCACAATATAATAGATATGTGTAATGTGAAATATATGTATATTCATTATGTTACGTCCTGGCGACTCCACGATTCCTTTCTTCCGCGACGTTGCGGTAACGATCGTCAGTTGGTGATAAGAACGAACCGTTCAATAAACAAAGCATCTTGTGCCATACGTTTCTTTTAAATACTGTCATTTGTCAGTAATTACATCCACGAGTATCCGTGGGAAAGACGCAAGGAAATCGGTGATGGAAACCATGCCGGTCTCCTCGGGATAAATGAAAAATAATATCTATCCCTTGCAGTAGAATTTCCGGCGGAAGAACAACGAGATAACAAGAACTTTTAACGAAATGTTTAATAAATTCAACTGCATTAATACTGATAATAATTTTCTAACGGACAAGTAATAAATACAGCTGCATCAACGTTGACAAAAATAATTATAAGGAAGTGAGACCCTTTTCTAATCAGATCATGTGCGCGAGGGTCCCCCGGAAAGGCTAATGTTTAAGGAACTTTTGAAATAATAACGAACTCACCAACCGACGATCAGCACGGGTAAAAATATGAAAATAGGAGACACCCCCTGCCGAATGAGGACACTGGCACGACTCTAATTCGTTAAAATCTTGAAGAACCCCTACTTTTGCATAATTTCAATTCGTTGAGGTTTTTGGAAGATCCCCACTCTTAAAATTAGAATACACACCCACAAGAGGATTATAAAAAGAGAACTCGTAAGACATTCAAGAGATACATTTTTTTTACATTTCACAACCTCACACTTATTCTCCAGTCTTCAGTCTAACGCAGTCTTATTCTGTGCTTTTGCACCGTAATTCGCGAGTTAGTTACTTGTGCAACCAATGTCCTCACTTGGCATCATCTCCAGAGCAACCACGAGTCGAACATCGGGCCAGTAATGCAAAAGTGAATGGATTTGTAGATATAGTTAAATTGAGCTACTTTACGCAATATTTTATTGCCTATATAAGATTCAATAAAATTAACAAATGCCAATTCTACATAAATAAAACTGTACTGTATTATTATGAGGTAATATAACATAAAGTGCCATAGAGGATGCCAAAGAAGATAAATGAAGTGCCATAGAATATACCAAAGAAGATAAAGTATTTTTTATTTTAAGTATTTTCTTTTAAATATTTTTTATTTTTTTTTTGTATTATCTTACAATAATAGAGTTTTATTTATATAGAATTGGCATTCGTTTTATTTTTAATATATAATGTTCAACAATAATATAGTAATATATATAATATAATATAATTTAATAATATAATATCAATTTAACTACACCTATAAATTCATTCACTTTTGTATTACTGTATATATACTTTGGCTTTCTTTGCATACATATAACTAATATTATAATAGCATGTTGTACAATTGCGAGATATATGTGTAATGTGAAATATATGTATATTCATTATATAGGTTTCTCTTTTTTTATAAAATATAATTATAGATAGAATATCTAAATAAAATTTTAATATATATATATATAAAAGTTATAATTGTTCTTTTTATTTTACACAAACATATAATTAAATATAGTTTTTTTCAAGTCACACTTAATTCGTCTTTCTGTCCTTCAATATGTATGCAAAGAAAGCCGAAATATACATATACTACGTATATATACTGACAAACGGATTAATAAATTAAAGCGATTAAAATTTTGTTCCAATAAGATCCACTTTGAGAATAATAAATAAATACTACGTATGAATACTTTGGCTTCCTTTGCATACGTGTAATATTATAATAGCATGTTGCAATGCGAGATATATATTCATAAGTTTTATGAACATTATCAGAGAGAAATCACTGACATTATTACATTTTTGATAAAATCGTAGGAATTTACAAGTTTTACTTCACAACTATATAATCAAAAATATAATAATGTCAGTGATTTCTCTCTGATAATGTTCATAAAACTTATAAATATATATCTCGCATTGCAACATGCTATTATAATATTACACGTGATTCAATATGTTGAATAGCTTGAAACTTCTGAAACACGAATACCGAAAGTAAATTTAAGCTATAATTATATAGTTATAATTATAGCTTAAATTTGTTTTCGGTATTCGTGTTTCACAAATTTCAAGCTATTCAACACATTGAATTCAACTTCAGTTCAATCACTTAACATAAGAGCAAGGATTCCCCTTACCCCATTATAAATAGTAAATATTTCTTTTACTTCGACAGTTATTAATCGTTTTTATGTCCATCCGAAGTTAAATGCTTTATGGTCACTTCCCTCTGTCTGTGTGCAATGAAAAGAACAGAATTTTAATATTTAATTTAATTTACATATCTGGTTTTATATGTGCTACTGAATGTTTTATATGTGCTACTATATTGTACTTACTGTCTGTTACTGCCAAATCTCTATAACCCAATATGTTACGCTGTTTAGCAAAGTTCTGCGGTAGAAGACCATATGCAACCCCAGCTGAAGAAATCCCAGCTAAAAGTATACCAGCCTTCTTGAAAGGATTGATTGATTTTGCTTTATCCTGCAAATAAGCGCTATAATTTAGACAATATTCAGATATAATCAAAAAATAATATACTTATAAAACAATAAATAAACATATATAAGCAGACATATATAAGCAGATATATATACACTATAATTTAGATAATATTCAGATATAATCAAGAAATATACTTATAAAACAATAAATAAACATGTATGACCAGATATATATACAAAATTTCAATCTACTTATTCGATAGAACCAAATATATTTTCTTGCTATACAACCTTAACCTTATTATATCTTGACGTCGCGATGCTACCGCGTACCGCGACTACCGCATCGCTTGATACCAGTGATGCCAGAATGCCCACGCTAGCAACACGCTACCGTAGTGGAGGGGATACGCACACAAGCAAAAACCGTGTACATGTAATGCGCAGAGCGTTCTGCGCATTACATGTACACGGTTTTCGCTTGTGTGCGTATCCCCTCCACTACGGTAGCGTGTTGCTGGCGTGGGCATTCTGGCATCACTGCTTGATACGTCTCATATACGCATGCACGCACATACGCATTGTCTCTCAAGGCGTATTTGCACACTCAAGCGAATAATCGTACATGAGCGCTGCAAACGCGCCTTGAGGGACAAAATCGCTTTGCGTGTGTGCGTGCGAGCATACACATACGCATAGGCGTATTTGCACACTCAAGCGAATAATCGTACATGAGCGCTGCAAACGCGCCTTGAGGGACAAAATCGCTTTGCGTGTTTTGCGTGTGTCATACGTACGTGAAAGTCTGAAACTTATGATGATAATTATGAAGAACGAAAAATGTCACAATTCTGATATACGATCATCATTTCTCGGGATTGACTGCACCAATCTTATTCGAACCGGTCGCAATCAGAAGCTTGTATTCACATTATACAATAAAAGGGCCGTTACATTTTTTATTATGGCTTTAGTTATTAAAATATCTTAATCGAAAGTTTACTAGACCTAAAATTCCGGATAAGCTACTTGGTAGCGTCGCGGCCCCTGTACATAGGCAAACCGTTGACAAGC
>NW_021851856.1:51033-57344 GCF_003651465.1 Formica exsecta
ATTGTTCAAAACGTTTTTCTCTAAAATGCTTAGTTTTTGAAAGAAAAGGAGTGTACGGGTGGTCTAGGACACCCTGTATATATTAGTTTCCTCGAAATTTTCAATCTACTTATTCGATAGCACCAAATATATTTTCTGCAGACAGATTCAAATATAACCTTAACTTTAATAACATTATATCTTGGCGTCGCGATGCTACCGCGTACCGCGACTACCGCGTCGCTTGATGCGTCTCATATACGTATGCACGCACATACACATTGTCTCTCAAGGCGTATTTGCACACTCAAGCGAATAATCGTACATGAGCGCTGCAAACGCGCCTTGAGGGACAAAATCGCTTTGCGTGTGTGCGTGCGAGCATACGTACGTGAGAGTCTGAACCTTACGAAGAAAAATAAAATGCCGCATTTCTGGTATACGATTATCATTCCTCAGGATTGACTGCACTAATCTTATTCAAACTGGTCGCAATCGAAAGCTTGCATCCACATTGTATAGGAAAGGGCCGTTAGATTTTTGATTAACGGCTTGGTTCCTTAGGAATTTTTATTGAAAGTTTATTAGACGTAAAACTCCGGATAAGCTACTTGGTAGCGTCGCGGCCCCTGTACATAGGCAAACCGTTGACAAGCTGGAACGAATTTTTATATATACTTGGCGTCGTGACGCTACCGCGTCGCTTGATAAAAATATTCTAACAGTGCTTTTTTCTATGACTGCGGTCGATAAGAGATTAGTCGATATAGATGCTGCATAATATTTTGGTGGTTGGTCACACACAATGAGGTTAAAAAATTATAAAATTTCCTTATTATAATTGGTTAATGCAGTGTTTCGGAACATCTGTAGTTTCTTTCCAACCGTAGGCCGTAGTGTAGCCTATATTACCTACTGCATACATGACAGTTATCTTAACCTCGCGTGTTTCTCTTTATATTTATATTTAGTGTGATCGCATTTATAGTTTCAAAATATATATTTGTAAGTTTTTTAGATTTTCTGATCTTACTGAAGTGTCATTGAATAAGCATTTTTTGCGTGAAAGTGTTTGGGTGCTATAAGAATGTACAACAAATTCTTAAATGTTGCAACAAGGTACATGACAGTTATCTTAACCTCGCCTGTTTCTCTCTATATTTATATTTTGTGTGATCGCATTTATAGTTTCAAAATATATATTTGTAAGTTTTTTAGATTTTCTGATCTTACTGAAGTGTCATTGAATAAGCATTTTTTGCGTGAAAGTGTTTGGGTGCTATAAGAATGTACAACAAATTCTTAAATGTTGCAACAAGGTACATGACAGTTATCTTAACCTCGCCTGTTTCTCTCTATATTTATATTTTGTGTGATCGCATTTATAGTTTCAAAATATATATTTGTAAGTTTTTTAGATTTTCTGATCTTACTGAAGTGTCATTGAATAAGCATTTTTTGCGTGACTTGTTAATAAACCAGTTCTAGCAAATCCTTTCACGCCTTCATTCCTGACACATTAAAATCTCATTAACCCCTCGGTACCTCCTTACAGCTTCAGAAGCGGGATATTTCTGTGGTTTTTCCGGCATTTTTCTTTTTATGCTAGTCTGGTTTTAACCGCCGCGAAGTGCTTCATTTATCGTTGAATTCTTCGAGTGTGTTACTACGCCATCACGCAATCAAGAGTGTGGTGTGCTTTAAGACCTTCTTATACATTCAAAGAAGTTAATTAAAACTATCACCGTTGTTCGCGTGTGATTACGCCATCAATTTATGTGCTAAAAAAGACATTATTGTCTTCTAAAAAAAAAAGAGAAAATTTTGGTTGATATTGCATCAGCCGGTCCGCCATATTGGTCTCACTCATCGTGGTCGGCCATATTGGGTACGTTCATCGTGGTCAGCCATATTGGTCTCACTCATCGTGGTCGGCCATATTGGGTACGTTCATCGTGGTCAGCCATATTGGTCTCACTCATCGTGGTCGGCCATATTGGGTACGTTCATCGTGGTCAGCCATATTGGTCTCACTCATCGTGGTCGGCCATATTGGGTACGTTCATCGTGGTCAGCCATATTGGTCTCACTCATCGTGGTCAGCCATATTGGGTACGCTCATCGTGGTCAGCCATATTGAAGACACACATCGTGGTCACCCATATTGGTCTCAGAATACGAGTTATTCAAGATGTATACCCAAAAAGATATAGAAGAACTTTCTTTGTGGAATTTGCAGGATGAGCTTCGTAAACATGGATTTGACAAGATTCCCAAAAATCATAAAGGTTGTGCGACTTTATTATGGAATTATTTGAATGATGTCATTCGATTCCTGAATAGTGGGATCTCCAATATTGCAATTAGAGCAAGTGCTGCCACTCTAAAAGTTAATTCTCTTGACGAATATTTAAGAGAGATGCAACGAGTTACAGACATTTGCCGTACGTCTTCCAAAGGATCCTCTCCATCTCTATCCAGGAAGGATAAGCCCAAAGATAATTATTTGTCTGGAGGTCCTGAGCATCAAAAGAAGAAGGATCTTTTCTGTACATATTGCCGTGGAAAAAATCACTCAAAGGAGGAGTATTACAAACTTAAGAAGAAGAAGCCTGTTACTGAATTCTCGCAGTCTGGTCAACGTTCTTCTCCCCCACCGGTGGCTGCTGTTGACGACCCCGAGGAAAATTCAGGAGGCGATGTAGCGTATGTTAACCCTCCTAGTGATAGAAAAATTGTTACTGATGATACAGTTTTAAGAATTATGGAGTTTAATAATATTCCTTGTTCTTTTCATGGGCTTTCAGATACAGGTAGCCCTGTTTCCTTTATTTCTAATGAAATTCTTGATAAATTTGATGTTCCTAGTAATATTATTGAAAAAGTTAATTCCTCTTACAAAGCTTTAAATAGAATTCCCATTAATATTACCGGTTCAGTTAATGTTCCTATTAGATTAGATTTGTTGCCGAATTATATTGCAAATATGACTTTTCTGGTTCTTAAGAATAGTTCATTTACTTCTCAATTAATTCTTGGACGTGATTTTCTTACAAATCATAGGATTACTGTTACAATTAATCCTTCGAATGAAAATGTAAGTGATAGAGTAAAGCTTTTTTCTGAGATTGCTTCTACAGATATAATTGAGAAATCAGAAGATTTATTAGCGGAAATCAATACAGATTTTGACAAAGATGTAGATAATAAACTAATTTCTGTACTTAAAGAAGTTGAAAACTGTGATACACCTCTAGTTGAGGACAATTACTTTGTTAAAGTTAATTTAAAAGACGATTCGATATTTGCATATTCTCCTAGAAGATTTGCGTATAATGAAAAGATACAAATTAGAGAAATAACAGATGATTTGTTATCTAGGAATATTATTAAAGAAAGTAATTCTCCATATTGCGCACGGGTCGTTCCCGTTAGAAAGAAGAATGGTTCAATGCGTTTATGTGTTGATTTGCGTCCGCTTAATAGTAGAACTATTAAGCAAAAATATCCATTTCCGATTATAGAAGATTGTTTAGCACAATTATGTGATCAGTCTATTTTCACATTACTTGATCTCAAAGATGGTTTCCATCATATCAGGATTCATCCTGATCACACTAAATATTTCTCATTTGCTACCCCTGAAGGTCAGTTTGAATATTTACGATTACCTTTTGGTTTCTGCGAAGCTCCAGCGGAGTTCCAAAAACGATTAATAATGGTTTTACAACCGCTAATCAGAGAAAATAAAGTGATTGTATATATTGACGGTATACTTATTCCGTCGTCTTCAATTCAGGAAAATCTGGACACTTTGAGACAAGTACTTGTTAGACTTAAACGATATGATTTTCATTTAAACCTTAAGAAATGTTTATTCTTAAAGACGACCATAGAGTATTTAGGATACATTATTACTCCTTCCGGAATTACTCTTAGTTCTCGGCACACGGAAGCCGTGTCAAATTTTCCTCAACCTACTAAGACGATCGAACTTCAAAGATTTTTGGGTCTGACTAATTATTTTAGGAAGTTTATCAAAAACAACGCAGTAATTACCAAACCTTTAAATTCATTACTTAGAAAATCAGTCAAATTTAAATTTGATGACGTTTGTGTTCAAGCTTTTAATTCTTTGAAAAAAGAATTGATTTCTTCCCCAGTTTTGAAGATATATAACTCTAATTTAGAGACTGAAATACACACTGACGCTAGTGTAACTGCCATTGCTGGAATACTCCTTCAAAAGCAAAAAAATGGTTCTTGGGGTCCAGTATCTTTTTATAGTCAAAATACGAATAAGGCAGAAGCTAATTATCATAGCTTTGAGCTTGAAATGCTAGCTATTGTAAAATCTATTGAGAGATTCCATATTTATTTATATGGTTTAGATTTTACCATAGTCACTGATTGTCATGCCTTAGTCTTTGCAGTAAACAAAGCGAATATTAATCCACGTATAGCCCGTTGGATTCTCAAACTTCAAAATTATCGATTTAAGATATGTCATCGGGAAGGTCGTCGCATGATGCATGTAGACGCTCTTAGTCGTATTGTACATTTTATAGAATCAATGCCTTTAGAAAAGGAAATTCAATTCAGACAATTGAAAGATCCTAAGCTTAAAGCTTTGGCAACAAAACTTGAATCGGAAGAAAATGAAAATTATGAACTCATAGATGGTCTTGTCTTAAGGAAAGGCAATTATAAATCTCGATTTGTTATTTCGGATGTTATGATTAATAACGTTTTGCGTTTGTACCATGATGGTATGGCGCATTGCGGCCCTGAGAAAACTTATAAAGGAATTTCCGCGAATTATTGGTTTCCTTCACTTAAAAAAAAATCAATAATTATATAGAGAATTGTATAATATGTTTATTGAATAACACTGCTGTAAATTCGCGTGAAGGTGAACTCCAGATATCAGATTCCCCCTCTAAACCGTTTGAGATTTTTCATACAGATCATTTTGGTCCTATTAAGGAATCTCATGACGGTTTCAAACATATTTTGCTGGTTATAGATGCCTTTAGCAGATATACTTGGCTTTTCGCTACAAAGTCAACTAGCTCTCGTGAAGTAATCAAAAACTTATCAGTCATTTTTAAAAATTTTGGGAATCCTTCTGTCCTTGTTTCTGACAGAGGAAAAGCGTTCACCTCACAAGAATTCGCAAACTTTTTAAAACACTATAATGTTGTTCATCGACAGATGGCTGTAGCGGCACCTTGGGCTAATGGCTTGATTGAAAGGGTAAATAGATTTCTAAAATCTTCTTTAAGAAAAATAATCGAGGATGATCAATTTTGGAACGCTCACTTGGACACTGTGCAATATGTAATCAATAACACATACCATTCCTCGGTAAAAGCTACCCCATCGAAATTATTGTTTGGTGTGGAAATGAAAAGGCACCCGGATGCTGAATTAATAAATTTTCTAAATAAGATATCTAAATTCGAATTTAACGTTGTTGAAAACAGGGATATAGCAAGAGAACTTGCTATAGAGTCCTCTAATAAAATAAAGAACTATAATAAAGAATACTACGATGAAATGCATAAGAAGCCTACTTTGTATAATGTAGATGATTATGTTCTTATCAAAGATTCAATCCTAAAACCAGGTGAAGATAAAAAATTAAAGCCTGTCTATAAAGGTCCATATGTCATTACTAAAATTTTAAACAATAATAGATATGTCGTTCAAAATATCCCTGGATTCAATATAACTTCCAGACCATACAATTCCGTATTATCTTTCGATCGGATTAAACCGTGGAGTGAACCTTTAAAAGAGATGTAACTATGTATTTGTTCAAACTAATGTACATATTAATACTAATTATATATATTGCGTTTAATTTTAATATACATTCCTAAGATACTTCGTTCAATACCGTCATGTATTATGTTTGTTTTTAGCGCTCTTGTTAAAAATACTTTATATTGTTCTGATTATAATATTCGGCGTTAGAATTAAGTACCAAAGATTCTTTAACCTAATTCGGCTTAGGCTTTTTAATTATGTATATTTAGTTGAAATTCCAATTATGTTTTCATAGTCTTTAATATTTATTATATAATATTGTAAAATGGATCATTCGGGACGAATGACTAGGTCAGGTATGGCCGAAGCTGTAAGACGCTATAGGGCTTATAACCCATTCGGCATAACTTACTGCTGCCATCTTTATTGCGCGCGCAGCCGTTGTCTCGTTGCATGCCAACTCGACAACAGCGCCTTCAATTGCTAATCACTTGGCAACCTATGTTTGTTTGTGTTGCGAAGCAACCATGGGTTGTTAAGGGTTTAAGATACGGAAGAGC
>NW_021851856.1:58592-59050 GCF_003651465.1 Formica exsecta
AAAAATTTTTTTAAATAATTATTCCTCATATATATATTATTTTTTATTAATTTTTATTTTATTATTTTATTATTTAAAAAATATATAAGTATTTTTATTGGAAAATATAATTTTTTATTATTGTGGGACCACTATGGCCCCAGGCATTTCTTGCTCGGCCAGAGACGCCTCTTCCTCGGGCGCCAGGGACACCTCTTCCTCGGCCGCCAGGGCCGCTTCTTCCTCGGCCACTGCCTCTATTTCTTCTGCCTCCCCGCAGGTAATTCCAGCGGGCGCGGGATCGGCCGCCTGCTCTTTTTGGATGTGTTTCTGAAAAAATAGATATATGCATATTTATTAATATTTTAATGAAAAAGGATAAATAATAAAAATATACCATTTTCATTCTTTTCCTCCGGCTGTGGCTGCAGTTTCTGCTGCTGCTGCTGCTGCTGCTGCTCCTGCTTCTGTTGCAAATA
>NW_021851857.1:0-1040 GCF_003651465.1 Formica exsecta
CTTTCGAAAAAAAATAAAAACATAGTGTAAAAGTAGGTTAGTGAGAAAATGGGTTATTGAACGAAGGGGATATGGAGGTCTTTAAATTGTGTTAATCTTGGTAGGACGATGCTGCTTCCAAGTCAGGAAGCTCATCGATAAATTCTTGGATTGCCTGGTCTATGTAATCCGATTCGGGAGACTGAGGAGAGAGAGGGAGAGAATTATCGAGGATCACTGTTGAAAGTGAAGAGAATGATCGCGGGGAGGGGGGTAGGTTTGGAGAAGGCAAGGAAGAATATTCAGGGGAGTAGGAGGGGGAAAAATAGGGAGAAGAACTTGGAGTAATGAGGTCGGTAGAATGTCTGTAGATGTGTGCAAAATCGTAATCGTGATTGTTAATTCTATTAATTATTCTAACAATTCTATTCGCTTTGATTAAATTATTATTGATTTTAGCGATATATTGGTTAGCTATTCTAATCGTTTTTGAGTCAGCTTGCGCCAACGCCCTCCGAGTCCTGCGATAAACTCGATGTATGTACTTGGCTCGCGAATGAAGTCGCTTGATCGAAATACGCAAGGTGATCTTTTTCACTATAGAAAATTATAAGTGATAATTCCTAGTTGGAATTCGCGTAAAGAAAAAAATTGGTTGATAGCGACTTACTCTTTTTAAGTAGAAGACGGACGGGCAGCTTAACTCGGAGATTGTCGTTCGTGGTCGAGAGAGATGCCGTTGAACAAGACACTGGTCACAGTTCGCGATGTAAATGACTTTTAATAACTGCACTGAGAACGGACTAACTAATCGACTTATAGATTGACTTGTTGAGTGACTTACTGACGAACTGACTCGTTAACCGGGTGACTCTGATGGAAACTGAGATGGTGGAGTCTCGCGGGCTCCCTTTTTATAGTTCGTCGATTGGTCGATGGTTCGATGAACATTTTCCGATGGACCTTTGCACACGTGATTTTGAGGTGAATAGCAAAGGTCTATGATTTCTATCGTTGATGATGCGGATATTTCGTAAGGTGATTTCATCGTCTCTTCGCTG
>NW_021851857.1:6717-7085 GCF_003651465.1 Formica exsecta
AGTCCGATACCGCCGCCACCCGCGCCACCAGATCCACCGCAGGAGATCCCTAAGAAGAGCAGCCCGACCACCGGCGAGAGAATCTTCAGCGCGCTCAAATCCGTCACCACGCAGAGTTACATAGATGCTTCGGAGTTTTATAAGTGAGTTATTATCGAAAAGTGACTAGTTTTATAAAAAATTTACGTTTTAAATATATATATATATATATATATATATATATATATATATATATATTTGTAGCAAGTTGATAACATTTATCATGTGAGTGTGAGTGTTTGTGAGTGGTTGTGCTTATCGCTCCACGGGTGTTACAATGGTTCGGGACATCAGCCAGACTGAGTTGGGAAAGGCTCTATTGTTAAGAT
>NW_021851858.1:0-222 GCF_003651465.1 Formica exsecta
ACGCAAGTTTCCTTCGTTCGGAACAACATAGTTACGTGCCTATAGGTGAGATTTGCCAAAAATTTTCATAACACTTTTAGGAAGTTGGGGAACAACGCTTCTCGGTTCACAAAGCTAAGATGGAAGTGTACGCAAGCTTCCATCGATCGGAACGTCTTAATTACGTGCCTGTAAGTAAGATTTTCCGAAAATTTTAATAACACATTACGGAAATTGTGGGAC
>NW_021851859.1:0-214 GCF_003651465.1 Formica exsecta
ATAAATGTATAACCAGTTTTTTACAATAAAGCCTCGAATTTCGAAGAAAAACGGCGGAAGCAAAGTTGTACACCTAATATATTTTATTTATTATATTTTTTGTATTTTGTATTTTTTAATAATTTTTTCACTCAACTATAAACATAAACTGTGTCTATCTAAATTTATGGTTCTATTAATTTATATATTCCTTAAAAGCTGCGTAATTATATTG
>NW_021851860.1:0-206 GCF_003651465.1 Formica exsecta
AGCGCGTGATCGCGTGATCAAAACAAAGAAAAAGTGTGACAAACAGCTAGATTCTCGAACATTCGATGCCGAAAACCATCCTATTATGGAAATCGGTCGACCGCGACTCTGTTCCGTCGTTATAAAGTAAAATATAAGAAAGCGTTTATAAGGCCAATCAACAATTGAGAAATAGTAATTATTCGACCTAATCGTGCGTATCCCAT
>NW_021851861.1:0-746 GCF_003651465.1 Formica exsecta
TTTAATTCCAACCCTGCAATGAACATCCCTAATTTTTAACAGGGCGCCAAACTAGACGTCGCGGATGTATCTTACAAGAAACGATAAGAAATAATTCTCCACGATGAAGATTGTTTCGATTCCTCGCCGGTACGAACCACACAACTTTATTACCGTTCACCTGACAAGAGGGATAACGATAAGGCCCCTTAGCTAAAACAGCGATTGCGTCCAAGAACGTGAAAATAACGCGGTGTTTTTGCAATATAATTTAATAATTTATTTGACGACTACTTAATTCTGATACAAAATTCGTAAATAACAATCCAATTAAAATCAAATCATGAAATTTGGAATAATTTACTCGCGATTCAACAATGTCAAAGGCAGTCGTCAAGTTTCGTAAACAAAAAGCTAATATTTAATCGTTAGTTTAACATCGAGTCTTAACACTCTTGTTCAATTTAATTTTTCTATTAAATGCCAAAAGAATTAGCGATATTCGTAATATTTATAAAATTTGAAATAAAATTTCCCGAATTTATTAACGATTCTTTGGTATAAAAATACAAGCTATTAAGTTATAAAAATTTAAAAAAAAATAACAAAAACTAATATTGAACAAATATATTAATTTAGAATTTCTATTATATTACCATTATACGTATTCTTTCGGTAAATTTTCGTGTAATTAACAAAAAAGAACATTTTATATAATTTATAATATTATAAATACAAGTATAATATATAATTATAATATATGTATA
>NW_021851861.1:1384-2340 GCF_003651465.1 Formica exsecta
TCCGTTGGGCCAGTTGGACCTACCTTTTGTTGATCCTGACCATATTCATTCTGGCTACATCTAACCAGAGATGTAGCTTTGACCTCTATCGGAAGTCAATGAAGGAGAGAAATTTCTTCCGTTGCCGGCTAATTATTATCGCCGATATATAAGCGTAATTTTACGCTCGTTTACGGTCGTGAAACATTACGACCGTTTATCATGCATCGTTTTAATATAACTTTATTTTAATTAGTATAATGCCAAGTTATCAATCAAAATTAATTGATTAAAATTCTTATAATAATATATAATATTATTTATAATAATATGTTATTTATATTAAGATAAAATTCATAAAACATTTATGTTTTATATAATTTTATAGATCAATAAATTGGCTTTACATCAATTAAAACAAAGCTTTAATTAATATGATAATATAAATGAATGGGCTATACAAAATTAGAATAAAATCGGCACAATATAAGAATAAGTTATTAATATTTCATTTAATTAATAAAATTAATAGCGCTTTTTTTATTAAATAGATTGAATAATCAATTAAAAAATATTTTATATTCTTTTCAAATTTTTGCTTTAATTTTTATTTTGATGTATATTGAAAAAATCTATTGAAAGTTATTGATATATATTGATTTAATATATTCTAGCCCATCCATTTTGAGGCAACGGATCTATCTACAATCTACATATTTACATCTACAATATCTTCGAATCCGCGTTACCTCAAAATAAAATAAAGTTTATCACTCACCGGCACTGATGCGCAACAGCGGAGTTGTTGGTCTTGAGGCTGCGTTGTCTGTAACATACAAATATAAAGTCCAAATTATAACAGCGTCCAAAATATAATTAATATTTCGTGCGGAATATTTTATATCCGATGCGTACAATACTAAGAAGTTCTATATAAATATGGAACAATTTTATAAATTATAAAAAGGCTATTTTCT
>NW_021851861.1:4536-5925 GCF_003651465.1 Formica exsecta
ATATTATATGTATATATATAAAATATCAATCGATTCAATGACTAATAATTAATTTCTGATGCATTGATCATTTCATGTATTTGACATTTATATCGTATAATTTTGCAATGTATATATTTTATAATTTATTTTTTAATTAAAAAAGCGTATTCGATACTTGTGATACTTGTTTTTCAAAAACGTATTCGATTAAAAGAGATGTAGATACGTTTTTGAAAAATAAGTATCACAAGTATCAAATACGCTTTTTTAATTAAAAAATAAATTATAAAATATATACATTGCAAAATTATACGATATAAATGTCAAATACATGAAATGATCAATTCATCAGAAATTAATTATTAGTCATTCAATCGATTGTTACTCATAATATATGTGAGATTATAATTGAATATAGAAAACATAGATTAGAATCATTAAAAAAATTTTGTTATTATAATAATTTTCAACCTCTATCGGTTCGATTTCGAATAAATAAATTGCGTGAAATATTTAGTTCGGTAAATAGCTATCGCTTTAATATGTTTATAAATCTTTAATTATGAAATTAGTTTTACTTGTTCGGACTGTTTGCTAATTGTAGATAATGATTGCAAGAGACATCATATAGAGTATCTCCATCAGCCTAATCAAACATCAAGATCGTGTACTAACCGATTTGTTATCGTCCTGTAGCATTATTTTATTATATATACACATATATCTATTTTTTTACGAAATATTTATAATTTTACGCTGAATTTTACTAATTATATTTTAATTGATTATCAATAAACAGTACATTTGATATAATTGACTTATTATTTATAACTTATGAGATTAATCGATCATTTTATTTCTATGCGATAGTGGTTCTATTTATTTACATACAAGTTATATGCATTATTATTATATGCAAGTACGATGTATTTGACTTAAATACTTAAATATCTCAACTAAAGAAATGATTAATAAAGAAAACGCGCGTATATTTAATCAAATTAACCACTTTTTTTTTAGTAGAAATTTAAATCTTTAAAAATAACCAGTATAATGTCTACTCATATGTGTTAATTATTAGATGAAAGATTAAAGAAGAATTTTATTTTTTTAGAAAATGGCTTTTAAAACATTTTAGTGTGGAGGATTTTTTTATTATCCGTTACAAACACAAAGTGCAAATACATTAAATTAATACTTTTACGAATATTCTGTATTTTCTATCAAGCAAAGTTTTCAAAATAATTAATTTTGAAAAACTAATTATATTATAAGCATAAGCAATTAATTTTTTTATTTGTATTTTAATATTATAGATCAGATATTTAATATTATAAATTGCATATCGAAAAAATGTCTTTAATATAAACTTTTGAAAAACATGATAAATAAAAAATTTAATTCTTA
>NW_021851862.1:0-758 GCF_003651465.1 Formica exsecta
AATGTACATAATAAAATATATTAAAGTTAAATATTATATTAAAGTAGTAAAATCAAAGATAAAAGAATAATAATTATATTATAATTATATTATTTTATAATAATTATATTATGATAATATAATATTTAATAAATATTAAATATCTATTAATATATTAAAATATTAATATGGATAAAAGGCAACTTAGAGTCAGCGCGGAAATTAGTGCGCGTACATTTCTAATAATTTATTACAATAACATTCCTCAAATTACAATGAGACGGACGTTTCGACCCTTTTTTTGGTCTTCATCGGCGCGATAAATACTTTAAATAATGTTGTATCCTGTTCATCTTAGATAGGTTACTAATATTACAGTGAAAACTTACGCAAATCGCAATTTACATGTTAAGCGGGAACGAAATAAACTTGTCAATTAATACGCTATGGAGCAATACCAGGGAACTAAAAGTGTCATCCTTGAAGCTGTTTGATTTCCCCTCCATCCTCGGTTGACTAGCCGGGAAGCCAAGAAATAAAGTTTAAAGAGACATGTTCTCGATTATGTGCTTCCTGGAATCAACAGGGACGGGGTATATCTTCAGACATGGACCACAGTAATAAATATTTGACACTCAACTTCAGTCAAACGTGGAGAAAATGCCAACGTCAGTCAACGTAATCAAAACATAACAAATAAAAAACTAAAAATTAAAAAATTAATAAAAAACTTAAAAGTAATAAGAAGTCAAGTACAAAAATAAAAACATATATATATA
>NW_021851863.1:0-287 GCF_003651465.1 Formica exsecta
AGACGTCTTTAAGACGTTTTTAAGACGACATAATGTTGTCTGGGTTGTCTTCATTTAAACAAGGAGGAAGTATTTTCATCTGCAGACAATTCCAAATAGTATTACATGTCTCTTCGATGATATTACTCACAGTTGTTAATCCAACAAGGTATTGATATGACATAGATGTCATCGAATCACCAGAAGCTAGGAACCTAATCAATATAAAAAAATCTGAGTTTGATATTTATAGGAAAAAATTATATATATAGATAAGTAGATAAATAAAAAGTATATAACAAAATCAA
>NW_021851864.1:0-4524 GCF_003651465.1 Formica exsecta
GAGTTTAAAAACTCAGTCGGAAAATTCAATTGCTCTTGTGGATCAACACTCACAATAGAATCAATTGAGAGATATTCTTTTTCTTCTTCTTCCGTTAGACTAAGGATTTCGTCATTAATTTTGAATGTATCCTCATTTTTAGGACAAAGAATCGCTTGATCTGAATTTTCTCTGATCTGTTCCTTGGTGATTTTATCACCAAAAATCTCAGTAATTAATGATTCCTTTGATATAAAATCTTGAGGAATTTCAATTGTATCGAGATGTAGTCCATCTGTATTGTGCAATTTACCATCTCCTAGTTGCATTAGCCAATTTGCAAATTCTTTTTCATCCCCAGTTCTCATATTTTGCTTTAATTTAACCTTAGTTACATTCTTCCATAAAGGGTTGTATTTTACAGTCGACTCAATTATGGCTGCTTTTTGTGCATGTGGAACTACAGGAAGATTTTGTCTGAAATCACCTGCAAATAAAATTACTTTTCCTCCAAATGGTCTAGGATTCTTCATCAAATCCCTAAACGATCTGTAAACGCGGCAACAAATTGCGGAACGCGTAGCTAACTTGCTCGGCGTCGCTCCAGGGTGGTGCCAACCGGTCGAACATCGCCCGTAGACATGTGATATAATCCGCCACGGATTCTTGTTCCCCCTGGGTTCGCCTTATTATTTCGTCGCGAAGAGCGAATTGGAAATCGGGGTCCCCGAAGCGCGTACGCCACGCGGATTTAAAAGTCGCCCACGTAGTTAATCGATTGCGTTTACCGCGGAACCAATGTAGTGCGATACCGGACAAAAAGAATGGCAAACAGCGGAGAATGTCCTCATCCGCGACCGGCACTAAATCGCGACCTTCCTCAATTCGCATTAAAAACGTCTCGGCATCTTCCCCTCGAGTTCCCGAAAATTTCAAATTCCATTTCCGCATGACATTATACGCGGTCATCGCGGAATTTTCTGGTGTTCTGCGCGACGATTGGTGTCCGGCCGAACGCGGAGTACGGGGAGATTGTGACGGTTCCCGCGCCCCTCGATTCGCCTTGGGGCTATCCGGACGAACCGGCTCCTCCGGAGGGAGCTCCAGATGGTCGTGATCCGACATTTCGTCTTCTCCTTCCGCGAAAGATAATCGAATTCCGGTACGGTCGTCCCGCACGCGACGCAATAATCGAGCGGTTAAAATCGAATAACTTCCTTCGGTTGGAAGTCTTCGCCTGTTTAATTCGTCGATAAGTTGTTCGTGATTTAATACGAAAACCCACTCGTCCTCGGGATCTACACGACTCATACGGTCTTCTCGACTTTCCTATTCGAAACGTAAACACACGCGACCGTTACACGACGAAAATAACACAGCGAATACCAAAAGAACAAAAACGATATCTCGAACAAAGAAACAATAATATTACACGAAAATATGAGAGCCTTGTTTTCGAACCTCTCGCAACGGTTAATTTCGAATTTATATTCGCGACGAAATTTAATAATCTTTCCACAATAAATATTTCCTGTTACTCTCGAAGACCGAACGTATAAAATACGAACGATAAAACTACCTTTCACGATCGAGAATTTCTTTTAGCGATGTTGGTTTTGTCGCGGATCTCTAATACGCAGAAAAAAAAAAGAAATTTCCTTCCCGACCGTTTCTCGCGAAGCCTAATCTTAACCGAATTTTCTCTAAAGCCAAGCGCCTCTTGCGCTCCTCCAAAATATTCAACGTGGCCCCACGTTGGGCGCCAAATTTTTGCGACGACTTTTCCTACCGTCTCGCGGCTGAGCGATAAACGCGGCCGCCGACTCGTTCTCTCCGTCGCGCGGGTGTAAATTGCGGTGACGAACAGGAGCTAATTCGCCGAACGGGAGATGCGGAATGGTCGTTGACAAAAACGGGAAAACGGAGAAAAAGATCCACGCGCCAGGTGGGAACGGGATGTTAGGAGTTCCGCGCGTACCGTGACGAGATCCGAGAGATAATCGCGAGAATCGAACTTGGGCGCCAGATACGATCTTTCACGTATCAATTCGCGAAACACGAAATAGGCGCGAAATAAACGCGAAAGGAATTGCCGGAATTTGCCACGGGCTGACTAGCTCGCCTAACGGTAGAGGGGCAGGGCGAGTGTTGATCGAACGCGATAATTTATGCAAGAGGCGACAATTACGGAAACGACAAGCACAACTGAAAGGAAACTCGTAAATTAAACAGAGAAATTAACAGATTTATTATAATAGCGGGAGCCGCAGCTCCTCGAGAATAGTAATGATAAACCGCACGGATATACGGCTGCGGTAAAAGAAACGCGGCTGCGAGACTGGGTGTTAGACGCGGGGCGCGAAACCCCGTAATGCGTACGCCGAGACCGACCCGTTAGATCGGCCAGAATGTCCGCTCGGCTTGAATTACGCCTCGCACTGCGAAGAAATTGATTATTACGTTCGTCTATAATTCGGGCGCAAGTCCGAATCAATTCTCGATATCACCTCGCCAACGGCGACCTTATCGCCCGCTATTACCACTAAATTATTAATACGCAACTTAAGATTAACAGGCAATTAATGCAACGCGGACATGCTTCGATTTCGGACGGACAGATTACGCAGAATTGAATATTCGACACACACACGCACGCAATTCATGCAAGAATCGCGAGGAAACTCTCACAAAACGCGCTCACAATTTCGAGACGCGGTGCTTTACAGCCGATATAATACGTTAATACGTCGCGATTCACACTCTCACGTAGCCCATATAATGATCGCGAAGGAAAGTTGCACCGGACGTGCACGCACAGTTTAGACGCGAAGACGCGAAGACGAAAGACAAAAATAATATAACAAATTGACACGAATCACACTCAGACGACCGACATACAGCACGAACGAATCTTAAACGCTAGACGTGCGAGAACCAACGCAAATATAATCTACGGAATCCGAATCTCCAGAGAGACGACACACGGTTTATTAAAAACGCGAGGTAATGTCTCGATCCGCGGAAACCGATACTTTCGAGGCTCCGGGGCTCGAATCGCTTGACGACGGGGCCGTGACGCGAAAATCTACACCAAAGAATCGGGCTTAGCCCGTACACCAAAGTACGAATTCACGGCGACGACGACAGAACGAAACGATTCCGGGCGCGATCGCGAGTGGCGAATATGGCGGAGGATAACCTCACCGGTACTTTTCCTCTCGTGGTGGTTACACGGGGTCAGCGACGTTGACGTCCTCTCCCTCGGGTCCGTCCTTTCGCAGCTGCCGATCGCCGGGATCCTCTCCGCTCGCTCTCGACTCGCTATCGCTCTCGTATTTTCTCTCGCCAAAACGGTCCTCTCGCTTACGCTTCTATCTCGCACGCAAGCTCGCGCCAGTCTCTTCCTGGATCGTCGCGATCCAGAATCGATACCTGTGGGCCAGCCGGGCTGCGCACACAGGGTGCGTATTATCGCGACCAATCACGCGTTATCACGCGCTGTGGCCGGCGGGCGGCGCGCTCACGGTCGTAACGGGGGTGCGCGCGCCCCCGATATTACAAACAATAATTCGCTGGGGCCCTTTTCGCGGGGCCGTCGCGGGGTCTGAGGTGAACGGTTTGGCCGGAAGTATCGCTGCCACCCTTCCTTCCGTCTTTTCCGGGACCGCGTCACGCCATCGGGTGCAGAATTGCAGTCCCTCCTCGGGGACCGGATCCGCACGGGCCTGTGTCCTTGCGCGAGGATCCCCTCGCTGTCCCGTGCGTTGCGCATCACGTGTGCGGGTCCTGATCCCGTCGTGACGTAGCTAGTTTGGCCGTTAGATGTTTTGGATTTCCAAATTGCTGGCTCCTTGCCCCTCCAAGGTCTTCCTTGATTGGCGATCGTATTTTCCGTGACGCTTCAGCGACTTTCCGCTCCTTCTTCCGATGAGGCTCCCAAATGAATTATTCATACGAAAGAAAATCATAAACGAAATTAATATTACGCTCGAAATCTCAATTAATGACGCCTCTCTGGAGGTAACGGTACGGTTCTCGCAATGATTCGACTGGCGCGGCCCTATCAACTTCTTTGCCTCTGACGATATACTTTTACCCAAAATTCCTCCGTTGATACATGGGATATCCATTCACATTACTATTTGTTTCTTCACAAAACTCTTTTGAAAAACCTTTTGAACATTTTCCATCGTCCCCAGTGCAAGGATATCTTTGGGAAGTATCTCCACAAGAACCATGAATCATGTGCTTCAAAACTTTAACATTAAGTTCTGGATATTTTTCCTTATCAGGGATTTCAGCCCATACCATCATGTCTATGACTTCTTGAAGTCTGGGCTTATCTTCATCGTTTAACATCGCAAGTAAATGCAATTGTGGAAGTCCTCTTTTTCGAAACTCAATCACGCCTGCGTAAGCTATAATATTCCCAAAAAATTTTTTTTTTGATAAAATCATTTAAAACCTCCTTGACATCCAAGTTAAATGTTTTAGCGACCTAATCAGGTCGGAACTCTATTAGACATTCATCAAGATTATCCTTAA
>NW_021851865.1:0-702 GCF_003651465.1 Formica exsecta
TATAAAAATCTTTAAAAATAAAAGTATTAACATTTCTCTGTAAAATATTTCATTTATTTCACAGTAATTTTATGTAGACAAATATATAAGAAGATTTATGCCTATCTAATATATGCCAAATATTTATTTTTATGTAGTAAATAATGCATATTACATGTACATATCAACTAATTAAAAAAAAGTAAAAAAATGTTAACAGCGTAGGTGGTTTTGAACCTGGGTTCTCGCTATTATGCGTCGTCTACAATGGCAGCAAGAGTAGTAGATTAAGACTGTAAGACGTCAGAGTAAGCTGGTTTTTCGGTGTAATAGGGCGTAGAGTAAGGCCGTAAGCGAAATGGTTGAATTCTATTTCCTACGGTCTGCTCCTTTACTCTCAGCTAATGAGAGCTCGACAGTAAGGGCGGGAACACAGCTGTGTAGTTTGTATGTCGGACATGGAATCTTTTTGTGCGGAAGATGAGCTCAGCAGTGACCGAGAGCTAATTGAAGTAAATTTTCAATGATTCCCAAAATCTAACTCGTGAAAATGCAACATAAAGTTGTCCATGATTAAAAATATTTTTTCTTGAATCGATTGCAGGTTTGTCAAATGTTTGTCCTTGTAATTTATTTACTTTCGAGACGATCAATCGTTCACCACCATTCAGAATAACACGATAACTTAAGCATTTCATATAAAATATTACAAGAATATCATAT
>NW_021851866.1:0-243 GCF_003651465.1 Formica exsecta
ATCGATCACCAATTTCGAGTTTAAAAGTGCCCCGTGCCAAACTGACCGACTTGTTTTGAAATTAATTATAAGGTTTATCAGATAGGCCTGAAACGAAAAGGATTAAAATTAAAGTGGCATACAAATACTTGGCGTGCCCGATCTGAAATAAAAATTTCCAAATGATTATCAGAAATCATTATCAATATATTAATAAATATATATGACTTATAATGCGACACGGGCACGCCAAGTATTTGTATG
>NW_021851867.1:0-6128 GCF_003651465.1 Formica exsecta
CTTTCGTTCAACATAAGCATTTCATTTGTCAAACGCTTTATTTTTACCGCCGCCGTATGTGCAATTTACGGTAATTTCCTCTTCGAAAATCAAGCAAATGTCCTTCTTGATCAACAATGCGTATCGTTAAATCAGTAATGCTCCGTGCGACGATCGGTAGATAAATGATCTGTGCTGGCGTTTCCGATATCTTATATCCTGGCGGCACGCTCGGTGAAAATTCATGTATCGTGTGTACGCGCTTGTCATTGCTGTACGCGCCAGTGGTTACGCTGCATTCTATACGAATAATATTTACGCTAATAATATTTATCGGTGCATCCGATTTGTGCCATTTCCGAGGTTGTAATATACGATTCGACGAGAAACCCAACAACGATCCAACGTTGTTTGGTTTACTAAAATTTACTTTAAAGACACATTTGATTTCACTCTTTAGCGTATTATGATTAGCGCGAAGCATTATTGGATATTCATCGTGTTCTTCGATATCATCTTTATTCTCTTCTCGCACGACATCTTCGTTAACAACATCGTTGGAATCAACTTACGACTACGCATCGATATTGTAAAATTGCACGTTGTATAATAAGTTTCAAAGTCCGTGTTAAACCAAGCTCGTAATCGCCATCGTTTAAATCTATAGCCGGAAAGTAGCTTACAGCAAGAACGTTACTCTTGCCAGTCAACGTAAGCGTGAGTGACATGCTGGAGAACTGTCGAACGAATACTGAGTCGCGACGGTGAATTGTCAGGCTTTAAATTCATATCGATCATCAACTGTTTAAAGAAATCGTAGACACAATTGTCCACAAATACTTCGATTATAATTTTGATAGGACGTGTGAATGTATTCTATGATATATTTGCAACATTCTGTCCAAAATATCGCACTAATTCCTTGGGCACTCGAAGATTTCCAAAACTATCGAAATATACCACACGATCTCCCCTCTTTGCATACGCAACCCAATGAGTACCGGAACCATCAACGTCATTCAAATTTGTATCAGAAGTTTGTATGTTAATTTCATCAATTTCTTCCAAAAACTGGTCCGAAAACTGTATGTCCCTGCTTCATCCACGTAGATTTTTTTTATTTCATCTGTTAATTGTATCCAAATTTTCCTCTCCTGGTGTCTTTTTTTTAAGCTATTCTTAATTTTAGCGTATGCATTTGTTTGTGTTACCTCTTTATGGTGACTTGCATGTTGTAATTCTTCTGGTATTTTGAAAACTTTTCCATCCCCCGTTTCAATTGAGGTTATGGTTATTACATTTGTCTTTTCGCAAATGTTGTTTTCTAACAATTATTTGTCGGGCTGAGGAAGTGTGTAAACGCCCTACACAGACACGACAGTGCCGCTGCCACGGAAGAGATGGATGCGTGGTTCGTGCCTCCTCCCGCCTTAAATCCCCCCCTTGCTTCACTCAATATACGCATACGTCTTGCAAGTTGTTTCAATTGTATATTGGTTGTTACACCAGTAAACATTTTTATTTTGACGTTTTTTTTTTTGCCGTTGTGAAGACCCCTCGTCGCGCTTGTATGGAGCAAGATAAAGTTCCGGACCTTCCATGGCGCGATTATGACGTTGCATTTCTTCGAGCTGACGTTGCGCCGCCTTGCTATCGTTCACCGCCTTCGCGATTCCCGCTGCTCCGCCAGCCAACGAACCGAGAACTCCCAATAATGGTAAAATGGGTAAGAAACCACCGCGCTTCGCTATAGGAAGTATTCGTTTTTTCACAGTTTTTTTCTTCGTCGATGATTTTTTTGTCTTCATTCCCATACCGAATTTTGTCTTTGCTTTCATAGCCGCCCAGACAGCTGTAGCGGCTGCTCTTTCACCAATAGTCGAATCTCTCGCGGTAATACGCGTTTGCGCTTTCGTGGCGAGTATATTATCCGCAACGTGTCGTTGACAGAGATCGTTGCTTCGGGAATAAGCTATGTCGTGCTCGCGATACGCGGCGTCCAATGGATTGATACCTCGATCGCCTCTAGCCAATCACGTTTCTAAATGAGTTCCCGGTCCGCAAAACTGATAGCCTGGAATATGTAATTCGATAGGAAGTGCGTTTATCGCACGATTTAACAAACCGCTACCTCTCATAATTTTTTCTGGCATTTGCTACAATTTTTAATTAACGGTGTTGGACCGTCGAAATGTGTTTGCTGCCACGGCAAATTATAATGTCGCGTGCATCGACGATACTGTTGAACTTCTGAGTCAGCTTTTATATATTCGGGAAGCTTGTCCCACAATTGTTCCACGTAGCTACCAAAGTCTCGAAGTAAAACAATCTTGGGGATAATCTGTAACTGCTCGGTGGTAAGCTCGAGAATATCGCTGTCAATCGATAGAAGAAAAAACATTTTTGAGATTGAGCGGTTTCGATTCGGTGCGCCTTTATAAATAGGGCCCCGATGACTAATTTTCCAAAATCTGATTTGACATTCGCGAGAGCAAACATGCGGTTCGCGCGACAAGCGACGATAATCAAAATGATAAATTTTGACGATAAAACACGAGTAATGTCCGAGAAAGAAATACGCAAGCATGGAAACATGCTGCCGACTACTATACGCGGTATCATTTGCGGTCCCTCGAATTGCGGTAAGACTAACGTATTGATAAGTTTGATAGAAAGTCCACACGGTGTACATTTCGAGAATGTGTACGTATACTCGAAATCACTTCAACAACCGAAATATCGATACTTGGAAAATTTGCTATTATCGATCAATGTAATTGATTATTTTACATTCTCTAATAACAGTGACGTTATTCCACCGAGCGAGAGTATGGATTATGTTTACGGTGTTAAATTTTGCAACGAAGGACTGATGCTGGGTGATAAAATTTTTGATGTGGATAAAGATGACAATATAATTATCGGTGGAATAACATACGTGGGAACACCAAGTCTCTACGAGTTGATTTCCAAAAGAATACCCGACGGTGACATAATAAAATTAAATACAAAAATATATTACTGGCGACAAATGCGCATAGACGTAGCAATGATATGCGTAATCCAGTGTTAAATAACAAGGGATACAAGTATAAAAATATAATAGCATCATTAATTTCTATTGAAAATATAATAGCGCCTGGAAAAAAAGCTGGAATATATTATATAAATATGTTAACAATAATAAATAATAATATTTTATAAATATAAACAATATTGTACACTTTATACAATATACATATAATTTGCAATAAATATACATATAATTTTAATTTACAATAAATATACGTAATTTTTATTTACAATAAATATACATGATTTTTATTTACAATGGTATTTTATAATGTCCCCACGGTAGCATGTCGGTGGTTTCGGGTACGATATATCGTACGGATCGTACAGACTTAGAGCAATTTTCGTCTCGCGGATGGTGTATACTTCGTATACTTTAGATCTTATACAAGACTGCTGACGCGTCATTTCAATCTTTTCGTTCAAACACCGCGTGTAATCGTCGAACGTTATCGTTCTCGCGACGACGTTACTCTTGACGCCTTTTACTTTTTTCGTATCCTTCTTACCATCTACTCGCAACGCGTACATTTTTGCCCTAAGCCCGATGAATTCGGTCATGATGGCGCCATTATTCTCGTCCTTCTTTAAACCCGGTATCTTATTATTCGCGAGCGGTATACCGTACACATTGTCCACCGCATAATCGCTGGTATCGAATCTGTCGACGTTGCGCTTTATATTCTCATATATATCTTCACACTCGATGTGATATATGAGACTGTCGGTGTCGGTGTACATGACTTTACATTTCTCTCGATATATAAGTACCATATAATCGCGATGAAACTCGTACAAGCATGTCTTGGATATGTCGAGTATACACATACCTACGTAGATTGGTTTCTTAAATTTAACTTCGAGATTGCGCAATTCAACAGCGATCAGATTCTCCGAAAACACGCTTCTGCTGTGAAAATTTGGTTTCGCGATCATCGCCTCTGCACGCCATATCTTCCATCCCAATGTCACGAGCTTAATATTAACATGATTGCGCACATTTTCCATTGTTTTGCCAAATACAGCATTATTCATTAATTTATATAAATTGTTTTCAAAATCATTTTTCGCGAGTGTTCGGAATTGAGTTCAATACAACTGCGAAGCCATGGAGATTGCGAAAACTGTAATATTCGATGTATTTTTGTAACGCGAAGTCCGTGTCTCGTGCATTGCTGCAAGTTGCGGTAATGTATTACGTAACACTTCTTATCATATGAGGTTGCGAGCAGCTTATCCTGCCGCTTACCAGGTGGTTTGTCGCGTGTCGGGCAAAACGGTAGGTCAGTGTGCGCATTGTGAACACGTTGCGGATATTCGAGATCGACTTCAAGGATGTAGCCTATAGGCGAATCGAGCGCGATCGATGATGTATCAAAATCGGATACGTCGTCGAGTCATCGAAAATCTGCATAGGACAAGGGTTGACACATTGCCCATCCGTACAAATTATTTACATCAAAGTACGTGAGGTACGTTGAAGGTTTTGATGGATCGTACGATTCCATATACTTGTTATTAGCATGTGCGTATCTGTTGGGACATTGACTCAAACCACAGCGTATTTCGCGTTCGATAAATAAAACCATGTCAATATCCGTAAGCAATTCGAATGTAATATTCGTATGCTTCAACATGGCGTCCCACGTGTATCCGGGAAGAGTATAGTAATACGCGGGGTCGAGCCCATAACTTTTAATACAACTCTAGCGGAAATTTTCAAAAATGTCCGCTAATAATAAGACATCAATTTTGAGATACAAGTCGCTATATTCGCCCAGCGTTCGAATAGAGAACCGCTCCCACACGTTATCGGCGTGCGCGTAATCGCTCTCGGATATTGTGTCACCGGTCAAGGAACTGTAAAATGATTCGCGCTGTGGTAAACACGTACCTTTCAATTTGTCGACGCAGTCAATATATTCGTACGGAAAGACGCCTTTCCGTATTAATAAATTGAAATTGTCGTTCGATAAATTTAGAAATCCAGATTTTAAAATTTTGAGTTTGTCTTTATTCAAGAATGATGCCAATTTATCGAGACTGGCTGTGAGAAATTTATACGAATCGACAAAACGCAATTTAATATGATTTTTTGATTTCTGTTCGGTAAGTTTAACATTTTTCGTAAATGATATATATTTTTCTTTTGTTATCGGAAGTAACTCGATCCCCCTTCGAACGCTGTAGCTATTTCCTTTATAATAAAATGTGTATCGTAACCGGATAAATTATGAAAAACTATTGGAATGCAAAAAGGATTTTTATAATTTAAATTGCAATTTGAATGCGCGGGACCTCTGTATCGCCCGGTCAGATGACAATGATCGCGTACGCGTGTATCGTCTTGTACGAATGGTTTCTCGCAAATGTGCCCTTTTGTCGCGCTATGAAATTTTTCCCATTCATCAGATGTTAAATTTACCATGGGGACATTAGCTGACAAAATAATTTTTACACGTTGCGCTAAATTTTGTAGTTCTTCGACGAACCATGATATGCAATCGATACCGCGACGGGAATGATACGCGGATAACGATTTGTTGTACGAACAATGTACATAATATGCTATGCTAAATACTTTGTGATGTTGGTAGTTTCTCTCTTCCTCCGTCTTCTCCAAAACGCACTCCAAGTCAGCGTACACGACGAAAGGAAGCCGCTCTTTCCGATTATAGTTGTTGAACGTGAGCCACTTGTCATTATCGCTCGGTAATCGGATAGCGCACTCGTTCATCTCTCGACAGTCCACCGTATGTGACTGTAACTTGTCGTTCGAGCCAAAATAGTGCACACATATGTAAAAGAAATAATTTTTAATTTTTGTTCAAAGATTTCTGCAATATAATTTATTAAATATATACGTACCGATCGCAGATATATTTCTTGTGTTCTTTTTTGCTCAATTGCGAGCTCACGAGCCTGGATAGATTCTTGATCCACGCGAAATATCCAACGTTGTTGTCTTCAATGTACAACAGGTTGACGTGTTTGTCTCTTTTCAGCCCACTTAGACGTATCGGGATAACGTTCTTTTCCTCGATACTATATACATTGATTGAGATATCGTTGGCAAG
>NW_021851867.1:6818-15502 GCF_003651465.1 Formica exsecta
AAACATCTGTAAAAGAAATAATTTTTAATTTTTGTTCAAAGATTTCTGCAATATAATTTATTAAATATATACGTACCGATCGCAGATATATTTTTGACCATTATGTTTGCTCAATTGCGAGCTCACGAGCCTGGATAGATTCTTGATCCACGCGAAATGTCCAACGTTGTTGTCTTCCACGTACAGCAAGTTGACGTGTTTATCTTTCTTTACCTTGCTTAGACGTATCGGGACAATGTTCTTTTCCTCGATACTATATACATTTATTGAGATATCGTTGGCAAGTTCGAATTTTTTAATTTGGTTCACAGTCACTGGAAACTCAATGTCCTGGAGATTTAGCACTGTCGTATAATGTGGATACGAAGATTCGCGATCCACTTTCAATTTAGCTGGATGTAGAGCGGCGACCACAGACCACGCAAAACACGCATTGTCATTATCCGTCACAAATTCACCATTGAACAATGTATTAATTTTTACATTAAAGTGTGTTTTCATCACAGTTTGCACATGTTCGACAACAATGTCTTTGGCATCCTCGAAAAATTGACGAGGCTCGATGTGATTATGATTCATAACCGCACCAGTCAATATGCTGCTCTCGAACGCCGTATCGATCTCTCGCCAAATCAATCCGTGTTGCCGCGTACTGCATCCTGCACCCGCGTGTACAAAACGCCTGCGTAAACATGTTCACGAAATAAAAATATATTTTTTTTATATTAGAGAAATATATAAAAATGGTTCAGCTTTACGCGGCGCTTTTATTACCACTAATAATTTATTGAATTTTGTCCATTATTGTTTTCCTTTGTTAAATGTCTGTAAAAATAAAATAGGAGTTAAAATTCATATTTACATAAAAGTATACATACTGCAAATATACATAAATATTTTTATCAAATATTTTAAAGTTCATATCTACAGCAAAATAGAAAATTAGAGAAAGCAAAAAATATCCACATAAAAAATATACGAACATATATCATAGATAAATATAATTTTTACTTTTGCGATCTCAATAATTTTAAGGTTATATAGGTTATTAACCTTAGGACATGCTATTCTATTATGATTAATTAATACATAATATATATAGGTCGCTATAATAAAACATAATATTATCAAAAAGCTCTTACCTTTTCTCGTACGCAACAATAAAAAATGTGAATCACGAAATACACGACAATCACAGATATGTGCAGCAAGACCGGCGCCTACTACATACGCACACAATCGCGAACGCGTACATGTGCTGCGCAAAGCATACAGTGCAGCAATATAAGCCAATTTAAGAAAAATGTTTTAATAAAATGAACCATTTAGTATTGTTTATCGTTAACATCTTTCATGTAGAAATATTGCAAAAAATTATTTTATTATAATATTTTATTATTAAAATTATATAAAAATTGAATTTTGCAATATTTCCGAAATATTAATGTCATGTTGCTACAAGTGTGCTGGTACTTTGTGGCTCTATATTTCTGCAATGTCTTTGTAATGTTGCATTGCAATTTGCAACATTGCAATATTGCTGCAATATAATTGCAATGATCCGTGCTGTATGGGCACCTGCTATCGCGTTCCTGAAATTCTTCGAGCTAGAGTGGGCTCGACAACGCGCCGCTCGTACCATTCGCGTAAATCGGTTGTGCGAAAAAGTTCATAGTTTCTGGTATTGATACTTTTATTTGCGCGTTTATCACCCGTCACAAATTCACCATTGAACAATGTATTAATTTTTACATTAAAGTGTGTTTTCATCACAGTTTGCACATGTTCGACAACAATGTCTTTGGCATCCTCGAAAAATTGACGAGGCTCGATATGATTATGATTTATAACCGCACCAGTTAATATGCGGCTCTCGAACGCCGTATCGATCTCTCGCCAAATCAATCCGTGTTGTCGCGTGCTGCATCCTGCACCCGCGTGTACAAAACACCTGCGTAATGAGTTCTTCAATCCCTCGTGTCGCGCGATTCGGGCAATCAGCGATTGTCGAATCCCGATCGATAATCGTGGACGTTTGATTCAGCTTTGCTCTTTCACCGATTCGATATATTCGTCGCATCGTTGCTCCCACGCAACGTACTCCTCTATTGAATTCACCCTTGCAGATTGCTCGTGCAGAATTCGTTCGGCATTGTTTTCAGCCATATTTCTAAATTTATGCCAAAATTTTTTGCTAACAAGATGCGCTTATTTATAGCTCTCGTCTCGGAATTCTTGGCGAAAATACTGACAGGGTGTGCCTCTTTACCATGATTTTATATTCTATCTTGATGTCTCTTTCTATCGTGTGTATTAACTAAATCTTTATTTCGCGGTTTGTCACGTACATTTTGACTAATGTCGATTATTGCATTTTTGTCGTCTAGAGATGATGTCATCTCAACCAAGATGCATCGCGAAAGTTTCAAATTACATGCTGCTGTGTTAAATTATTATTTTTATTAATATTTGTCAAAATATATCCAAAAAAATTACATAACTAGTCAATCCAACTGGTTTTCAATATACTATAGGTGTTAAAATATCACACTATGAATATTTAAAAAAGAAATTTTATATTGAATAAATCTATGGGTCATTCCAGCTAAATTTCTTTTTTACTTAAATTTTATTTTTTAAAAATTACAAGTTTTAAAATATTGAAAATACTCTTGAAATAAAAAATGAAATGAACATTCATTGGTAGATTATGAATTATCTATTTATTTAAAATTTTCTCATGACTGTTGTTTTTTTTTTGCATCAGGAAACAATTTTAGGTATTCTGACACAAGCTGTATGACAAATTGCTTTTGATCTTCATTTTGTGTTATTATTGAACTGTATGCATCAAACAGGCCAATAGCTCGTTCAGCAGCATCATTGACGACTCTTAGCTCTGTAATAGTTTTTAAACCATATTGATAATTGCTATCACTCGGCCATAAAGCTGGGTCAACTTCTAAAAAACTCTCATCGATATCAAAACGATAAAAAAATCTTTTTGTTTGTGGTGTTACAAATGAATCTATTTGCTTTTCAACAAATGTACCAATATCTTCGAAATTCAATTGGAATTTTTTAGGTGCTTTGAGAGAATCATCATTCTGCTCCTTCAATTTTATTACCATTTTGCGCTTGACGTCTACTGGTATAGTTTCGTCAAAAAAAAGCCAATCCTGTAGTTTCCGGGCTGAGATACCACAAATGATTACGGAATTTTTGCAATACACTAGTTGATATTTTTTCATTTTTCAATTTATAGTCGTAAAGCTTTTTTAGGAATTGAAGGTCGTGATTTGGTGCTCTGGCTGCAATTCCGCATGTAAACCATGCCTCTACGTAATATAAAATAATAAAAATTGACGTATCACGAACTGCTGATTTTACTTCTTTAGACATTTCATACTGATCACGGAAAATGAATATTTTTAAGTTATATATTGCCTTTGCCATGAAACGCGCATGGTGATAAGCTCCAGGAATATGAAAGGAAACTTTGTCTGATGGAGTACATCCTAAATAAATGAGTGTCAACTCCAAAAACTCTTTGTAATCATCACGAGGTTGTCGTGTCTCTAAAGTGAGTTTTACAAATGTGCTTATTCGGTCAACGTCATCACAGGTTACAGAATTTCTTACTTTTTTATCAACTATTCCACTTTTGTATTTGCTCTGATCAATATTTTTCCAATTTTGTTGGAAATTTTTAAAAAGCGGGACATTTGGTCCAGTTGTTTCAGGTTGGTTATTTTCAAACACACAACGCAACACTAATTCAAAAATATAATGCCTGCATGGTAAAAATAAGATATCAGTCATCAACAACGATTCCAATAAAACAGCAGAGCCATTTTTGATGCCCATATTGGATGCAGTGGTATCACAGCAGATAGCTTTGACAGATTTCGTAAGCCCCCAATCATTTAATACTTCATAAACTGCTTCTGCTTGGGTTTCACCTTTACTATCATTTAATGCTGGAACATGAAGGATTTTCTCAATTTGACCATTTGCCACAACAACAGGCAATCTTTCAGTTTTACTCTTGGTATTGATATCTTGCATCAGTTTTCCATCATAATGTACAACAAGAGCCTTTAATTCTAAGGTATTAAAATAGCTTTTTACTTTCTCAGCTCTCCGTGCACGTATTTTCTGTCTGCTCAATCTGATTGATGAAGTATTTAATGCTAAAGTCGTCACATCAGTGCCCAAAGCTTGAACTATAGCCGCAACCAAATGAACAGCATTTCTGTTGCTTACTTTACTTTTGTCAAGTGCTGCCACTACCTTTTCATCATTAAAAATATTAACTGTTCCTCTTGAACGCTTTGCTGATGATGGACCAGCTTCTGGCCCCCACTCTTCTGAAATATTTGATTGACCTCCCGCACTTTTTTGACTAAAACCATGAGAAGTACCTCCACTGCTTGAGGCCCATTCAACTAAGTCATCTAAAACGTATAAAACGAATATAAAAAGATTAAATGTGATTTTTATTAATTAAAATTTTTTTCTCTTATTTCAATTTAAGTTGAATTTTTTGTTTTCAAATTATATTTGCATAATGTCTCATAAACTTTACCTAAATGAGTTGTTTGAAATCCAGTTCTCGCAAGTTTTTCAGAGAGTATTTCTTGTCTTCGATTTTCTTCTTCATCAAGTCTATCAAAAAGGCTTTCAATGTTATTAATGAATAACAACCTACTCGACCATCTTGTTTCTGAGAAAGAAAAAAGTCTTTTCTCGGATCTCCATCACTTAGATCTTTAAGAATATTACCGTGAGATATATCGAACAAATTATTCATTTGTACGAAAAAGATTTTTTCTTTTTCTAGATTAAACAGCTGTCCCTTGTTTTTTTCAAAGTCGTGTAATCAGTATGCAATTTTAAAATTTTGTCTATGCATCTTGAATCATGTTGAATAGGAAGACGAGCTTTTTCCCAGAATATTTTTATTTCTCCTTCCTTGCTCGCGCTATCCTTCTCCTACACGCATGCATGCCTCGCTCTACTCTCTCACACCGCCTTGCGAACGTATCATCCACGTGCATGCTTCGGGCTATCTCTCTCTCCCAAGTGCATGCCTCGCGCCATCTCTCTCCAACGTGCATGCAAACGCTATCCTTGTCTTACGCTCATATGGACGCCTCGCGCTATCCTTCTCCCACGCCCATAGAATATCATTAGCGCTATCCTTCTCCTACACATTGCGGACGCTTCGTGCTATCTCTCTCACACCTACTCGCGGCATCGTACCTTCGCGTTCCGTCTTCCCCGCGGACCCTCGCTTATCGGTTTCGCCGCGGTTCCCCCTCTTTCCCGCGGACCCCTCGCCTATCGGTTTCGCCGCGGTCCCCCTCCCCCTCTCCGCGGATCCCTCGCCAGCCGGTTAGGACGCGGTCGAACCCCTAACCTGACCTGAAGTAGTGATGCAAACTCTGCGGTTTCTGCCCGCTACCAGCGCATGTGGAGGGGGTAGCGCACACAAGGAACGAGTCCTGTACGTGTGCGTTCGGCGCTCGGGCAGAATCGGGTAGTAGAAGAGAACAGATATACAATACGCTGTCTCTTTTTTTCTCGAGCGCGAGCTATAGCTATAGCTATAGCTGCGATATCGAGAATACACGTAGCGGCTTTCGTATTATATGCGTACTCTTCACCGATCCTCATTAAATTCAATATCAAACATCCTTTAATAATACTCTATTTGTTCAGGAAATATCGCTCACTTTACTCAATCTTTGCACCTGCATCTCACTATGTCTATCCTTTCTTCTATCATATATTCTATCTGCATTCTTTAAAAATGTAAAAAAATATTTTTTTACATTTTCTTCTGACGGAAGAGACCACCACCTTCCTGCGGTTTCCGTTGAGCAACAACATGTACGTTGACTATTTATAAAAAATATAAATAATAGAATAAATTATTTGGAACACGTAACATATAATTTAATTTTTTATTTAATTTTTTAACATTGAATCATCTTTTTAAATTAATAACAGTTGATTTCGTAAAGAAAAGACGTACATGTTGGACGAGAGTGGGCTTCTTATCATTTACGCTCTTTTTATTTAATTAATATTTTTGATGTGTAAAATAATTATAAAATTAAAAATAATTGTTAGATTTATTTTATTTGTAATTTGTAAACATTTTTATACGAGGATTGAATAGACGAGTACGCATATAATACGCAAGCCGCTACCATCAACACGTTAGCCTTACCATAATTCGAAGGACCGCAAATGATACCGCGTATAGTAGTCGGCAGCATGTTTCCACGCTTGCGTATTTCTTTCTCGGACGTTACTCGTGTTTTATCGTCAAAATTTATCACTTTGATTATCGTCGCTTGTCGCACGAACCGCATGTTTGTTCTCGCGAATCTCAAACCAGATTTTTGGAAAATGAGTCATCGGGGCCTTATTTATAGAGGTGCACCGAATCGAAACCGCTCAGTCTCAAAAATGTTTTTTCTTCTATCGGTTGACAGCGATATTCTCGAGCTTACCACCAAGCAGTTACAGATTATCCCCAAGATTGTTCTACTGCGAGACTTTGGTAGCTACGTGGAACAATTGTGGGACAAGCTTTCCGAACGTATAAAAGCTGACTCAGAGGTTCGGCAATATCGTCGATGCATGCGACATTATAATTTGTGGCAGCAAACACATATCGACGGTCCAACACCGTTAATAAAAGATTGTGGCAAATGCCAGCAAAAATTATAAGAGGTAGCGGTTTGTTAAATCGTGCGATAAACGCACTTCCTATCGAATTACATATTCCAGGCTATCAGTTTGGCGAACCGGTAACTCATTTAGAAACGCGATTTGCTAGAGGCGATCGAGGTATCAATCCATTGGACGCCGCGTGTCGCGAGCACGACATAGCTTATTTCCGAAGCAACGATCTCGGTCAACGACACGTTGCGGATAATATACTCGCCACGAAAGCGCGAACACGTATTACCGCGAGAGATTCGACTCTTGGCGGAAAAGCAGCCGCTACAGCTGTTTGGACAGTTATGAAAGCAAAGACAATATTCGGTATGGGGATGAAAACAAAAAAATCATCGATGAAGAAAAACACCCTTCCCGGCCGGGGGTTGGGCCGCTTGTGCGGCCTTCGCCCGAGCCGTCCTCTCCCTCCGCCCCACGACCTTTGACCAGGATTCATCCTGGCTAAGGGCATGCGGGGCCGGGGGGAGCCCTTGGTCCCGTGGAGCCGGTCGAGTGGCATCGGGAGGCGGTATTTTTGCCCGCCCTCCCGCCCCCGCCGGCGCGCCTCGCGGAGCAGTGGGTAGGGGAGGTGGGGGCCTTGTGCCCCCCTCTCCTCCCGCACCGCGTCCCCCTTGCTTCTTCCTCCTCTTCTTCCCCTGTCCCGGCGCCGAGGCGCCGGCAGGGGGCAGAGGTGGGAAAGCCCCCCCGAGCGGGCGACCGGCCGTCGAAGCGGGCCTATGTGGTCCGCCCCGGCCTATCTCCGCCCGTAAGTCGACGAGGGCAGCGATTTGCTCGGTATACCAATCGTACCAAGCTCGCTCACCCTCGCCGACGACTCCCGGCGGGTAGCTCTCGGGGAGCGGCGCAGAGGTGCCCCTCAAAGGGGGCCTCATTGCCGCATTACCCCGGCCGCCCGCCCACGTTGGGGACCTAAGTCCCTTCCATGCAACCATCGCGCCATGGAAGGTCACGGACTTTATCTCACTCCATACAAGCGTGGACGAGGGTTTTCAACAGCGGCTAAGAAAAAAAAGGTCAAAATAACGATTAAAACGCTTTTTTTTTGTAACGGAGGGGAAATGCCTTTACGCATTCCCCGCCTCGATGGGGTTCGAGGCGGGGTTATTTGGGACTACCCCCGGCCTAATCAAACGGCCGGGGACTACCCACTAAAACCCCTCCGGGTGGCCTATCTCGGGCGTTTCAGAGGGCCTCTCTGGAAACTGGCATATGCACTACATCAGAGAGGCCCTCCGCCCACGAGCCATGCCCTCTGGGGGAGGAGTTGTCCCTCCCCCAGTGTCCCTGTGTGTTATAGGGATTTCAGCTCATATCAGCGAGAGGGGGACCACCGCCCCTCTCGCTTCCCTCCGGTGTTATCCCGGGGAGGGCGTGGCCGGGCCCAGGTACCCCACCTGGGCTCCGACCACCGGGCCCGGACCCAGGTGAAACGTCCGCGACGGAACTGCGGACGTCCCCCGGGTTCGCGGGACCCTGCGCATACGCGGGGGGAGTTCTGTGGGGCCGGGTCCGATCACGGCCCAGCCTCCTCCTCCCGCGCGCGCCCCCCTTGTCTGGGGCGGTTCTCCGGAGTTGCCGCAGGCCAATGTGGCCCCGGCCCCCGTCAACCCACCCCGGGGGGTCCTTGAGGCACGACGGCGTTCGTACCACTACGGCCAGGGGTCGTGAGGGGCCCGCGGGTCCTGCCCGTAAAGGGCTCTTCCCGCGTCTCACCCCCGGTTCCCCCGGCTGCCCCACCTCGGCCGCGAGCTCCGCGGCGTCCTCCGGGGAGTCGCTCCCGCTCTCTTTCGGCTTCCTCCTTCTGCAGCATTACTGCTTCACAGAAGGAGGAGACCGCCCTCCAGGACTCCTCGCTCTCGAGCATGACCGCTACGATGCTCGAGAGCGAGAAGTCAGTTTCGCCTATTATTTGGACGAGGACACGACGC
>NW_021851867.1:15516-32757 GCF_003651465.1 Formica exsecta
CGACGCTCCTCCGCCCACGCTGGACAAATTACCAGCGTGTGCTGCGCCGTGTCCTCGTCCCCGCCGCAATGGTGGCAGCGCGCGCTGTCCTCTTTCCCGATGCGACACAGGTATGAGCCGAAGCATCCATGGCCCGTGAACACCTGCGTCGCACGGTACGACATCTCGCCACCGGCCCGATCAGCCCATTTGACCAAATGGGGCCGGATGACCTCAACGACGCGCCTCCCCAATGTATCTCGGAGGTCGGAAAGATGTTCGTCCCACCTCTCCAAAGCGCGTCGCCTGGTTTGGAGTCTCACAGCGGCCTTGAAACTTGGGGTCAACGCCACGCTTAGCTCGCCGAGCTCCCGCGTACGCCTGTACACGTGGGCGTACATATCGGCGTAGAGCTCGACGGGCGGCGTCCCCGCCAATAATGTGGCCGCCGTGTGCGACACCGTCCTGTAACCGCGGACAACCCTGATGGCCACCTTACGAAAAACTCGGCGCAGCAACATCTTGCTGCGCCTTTTGGTCATCAGGGCGTCCGCACACACCGGTGACCCGTAAAGGGCCACCGACAGGACAGTGTTCGCGTATAGGCGGCGCACTCGGCCATCCGGGCCCCCAAGATTGGGCAAGAGTTGGCTCAGGCTAATAGCCACCGACTCCACCCTGGGGACCAGGCGCTCAAAGTGCCCGCCAAAACTCCAAGCCGCGTCCAGGTAGAGACCGAGGTATTTTAATCGGTCCCCTACTCGGACGGAGATGTCACCTACCGTGACATAGGCCTCGGCGGGGGGAATGGGCGCCCCCATGGGTCCGCGTCCAAAGAGCGCAGGAGTTCATCCCACGCTCTGGCCTTGGCCTGCCTGATCGCGGCGCTGAGGGCGTTCCTAGCGGTACGGAACCCCTCATATGCCTTCGCCGTCCTCTCGGCGTCGGAGCGACGCCGAGCCCGGGTGAAGCGGCGCCTGGCTGCGACGGAGAGTCGCCTGAGTTCGGCGATCTCCTCGCACCACCAGTACGCCGCCCTTCGCGGGCGGGGGCTGGCTCGGGGCATTGCGAAGTCGCACGCATCGCGCAACGCGCCCCGAAACCAGTTTACTTCGTCGGTGATCCCCCGCCCTTCCCCCCGGGACACGGCCAGTCTGCCGCGAGGACGGCTGCGATCAGCCTCTTGTGAACCGGGAACCCTAACGCGTCGATTTCGCGTTGAAGTGCCCGGCCACTATGATTGAACGGGGCATCTGTCGGCGGAAACAGGCCGACACCCCGTCCAAATACGCCTCATACTGGGCGAGGCCCACGTTCGGGGAGATGTAACACCCCAGCACTGAGATGGGCCCCCATCTGACCACCACAACTCCCGCCCCGGCCTCAACCGGTGTGCAAGGCGGGAGTGTGGGGTCACTTCTCCACGTGATCGCGACGGAGCCTGTCCGGTCGCCAATCCAACATGGACCGGCTTCCGGAACTTGGTATGGCTCCGCCGCGATTCCCAATCCGAAACCACACTCAGCCAGGCTATGCAGGAAGAGATCCTGCGCCCGGCGAGCGTGGTTCAGATTGGCCTGCAGTATACCCAGGGGCATTTGATTATTTGCCCCCGGGTTCCGCCATCACTACCTCCGCTAAGGAAGCGGAGGGTGTGGCGGCTGCAGGCCGGGCCCTCGGGTGCCTTTTTTCCTTGGGGGCCTCCGTCGGGGTCCCCCTATCCTCCGCCCCGCGCTTGCGGGTGTCGGAGGACGCCGCGGTGATCTCGGCCAGACTAACTGGCCGAGGCACTTTCGCGGCCCCTGTCGCCGGGAGAGCCTCCCACCGTTTGTCCGGTCGCCTTTTAGGGGGGTTGCACTTGGCACTAACCACCCTATGGTCGGCCGGACGACCAAGTCCCGCGCAGACCGGGCACCTGACTTTTTCGGCGCAATTACGCGCCAGGTGCCCCGGTCCGCCGCATCTATAGCAGTAACCCCGGCGATCGATAGGGCTGCTGCAGTGCTGCTGGACGTGCCCTTTCTCCAAGCATCTGAAGCATTGGAGCGGGCGCTTGTCCAGCAGCTCCGCTTGTGCCCGGGACCATCCTATTTGGATGGCCCGGGCTGCCGCTATTTTATTAGCGGCCCTCAATGGGCACTGTACCCAGACAGTGCCCAGGCCGCGGGTTGGGAACTGCCGCCGCCCAATCCTGCAGGGCCTCGCCCCTGGCGTCTGTGAACCGGGAACCCCAACGCGTCGATTTTGCGTTAAAGTCCCCGGCCACTATGATTGGACGGGGCATCTGTCGGCGGAAACAGGCCGACACCCCGTCCAAAAACGCCTCATACTGGGCGAGGCCCACGTTCGGGGAGATGTAACACCCCAGCACTGAGATGGGCCCCCATCTGACCACCACAACTCCCGCCCCGGCCTCAACCGGTGTGCAAGGCGGGAGTGTGGGGTCACTCCTCCACGTGATCGCGACGGAGCCTGTCCGGTCGCCAATCCAACATGGACTGGCTTCCGGAACTTGGTATGGCTCCGCCGCGATCCCTAATCCGAAACCACGCTCAGCCAGGCTATGCAGGAAGAGATCCTGCGCCCGGCGAGCGTGGTTCAGATTGGCCTGCAGTATACCCAGGGGCATTTGTTTATTTGCCCCCGGGTTCCGCCATCACTACCTCCGCTAAGGAAGCGGGGGGTTGTGGCGGCTGCAGACCGGGCCCTCGGGGGCCTTTTTTCCCTGGGGGCCTCCGTCGGGGTCCCCCTATCCTCCGCCCCGCGCTTGCGGGTGTCGGAGGACGCCGCGGTGATCTCGGCCAGACTAACTGGCCGAGGCACTTTCGCGGCCCCTGTCGCCGGGAGAGCCTCCCGCCGTTTGTCCGGTCGCCTTTTAGGGGGGGTGCACTTGGCACTAACCACCCTATGGTCGGCCGGACGACCAAGTCCCGCGCAGACCGGGCACCTGACTTTTTCGGCGCAATTACGCGCCAGGTGCCCCGGTCCGCCGCATCTATAGCAGCAACCCCGGCGATCGATGGGGCTGCTGCAGTGCTGCTGGACGTGCCCTTTCTCCAAGCATCTGAAGCATTGGAGCGGACGCTTGTCCAGCAGCTCCGCTTGTGCCCGGGACCATCCTATTTGGATGGCCCGGGCTGCCGCTATTTTATTAGCGGCCCTCAATGGGCACTGTACCCAGACAGTGCCCAGGCCGCGGGTTGGGAACTTAACATCCCCAACCCGCACATCCGCCGCCTCGCAGCCCCCCGCCCAAGAGACGGCCGCCGCGATATCGACGGCCGCGAGGGATCGGTCGAGGCCACGGAGCCTCAGCTCCGCCTTTCTAATGGGCCGGGCGAGACGGACCCCCTCATCGCCGGCAAACACACGGCGGAGGTCGGCGTAGAGGGCATCAGCCCTCTGTGTCGCCGTTGGCCAATTTTTCTCGCCCGACCCCGTGAGCTCCACAACCATGGCCACCGTGGCGGCCTCACGGACCCGGAGGGAGTCTATTCCCAATTTCGGGAGGTCGATCTCCCTCCTGTCCCTGGTCATGGTCTCTTGGTACGCCCCGTCGGCGCAGGTTATGGTAACCGCTGCCGATCGGGGCGCCTCATTGCCGCATTACCCCGGCCGCCCGCCCACGTTGGGGACCTAAGTCCCTTCCCCCCCTGAGGACGTTGGGGACCCTTGTCCCTTGACCCCCCCAGGATACGTTGGGGACACAGGTCCCGTACCCCCCCTTACTCAACCTCTGTCCCTTCCCCCCGGCCGGGTGCTCCACTCTCACTGGAGCATCCAGCACCTCCACCGACTTCACCCGATGCACTCCCCGCTTTTTGCGGGGGGATTTCTCGGGCGAGCCGGGGAGGGCCAACTGAAGGGAGGGTTTGGCGCGTCGGACCGCCTCCAACTCCTCTCTGACCTCACGGACCTCCTTTTGGAGGTCCGCATTGCGGTCTCCAAGGGACTTCATGTCCCTACGGAGAGCCGCGAGCTCTCCTTCCCCTTCAATCCGTTGGGCTCTCTCCGCCAAGGTGCTGGACGCCACCCTCACCAGGGCCGCGGCCTCCCTCAGCTTCCTCTGGAGAGAGCCCTTTAGATTCCCGGAGCAGGCGGCTATCCGGTCTATGGCCGCCGCCTGCTCCAGGCTGCATGCCGCAATGTCCGGGGTGGGAGCCTGTCCCACCTCGTTGGCGCACTGTGCCTCGTAGGCCCGTAGGTCCCTACTAGGCGTAGGGAGGGGAGCGTCCTCCGATAGAGCCTTCCTGGCCAATCGCTCCCTCTCCCTCTCCTTCTTGAAGGCGGCCTGCCCCTCGCGCTTCTCGCGGAGGCCGACAAACTCACCCGTGGTGGGCGGTCTCCCTCGTCCCCTTTTCTTTGGGAGGTCGTCCTCTCCCATAGCGTCATCCCCATCGGGAGACGCGTACTCCTCAGTGTCCTCGCTGACCAGCGAGGCCCTTGAGGAGGAGACGGGGGTGGTACGTTTACTACCTCCGCCCCCGTGACGAATCCTCCGCCCTCTCGTCCGAGCGGGTGAGGCTCTTGCCCCGACCCGCTTCGCCCCGGTTATAGGGGTGCGCCCTCGCGGCCGAGACCGAACGCGACCGGAAGGACAAGGATGATGATATGTTGGCAATACTGCTAGTGAATTTCGGAACACATACTATGTATCACGCGCCATAAGTTAAATTTGCAAACTTCACTTCGATTTCTCTTTCGACGCCACTGTAACGCAAAACGTAAAGTAAGTATATAAAAATACAATAATTACATTGAAAACATAAAAAAATAAAAGTTAATTATAATTTGTTATGTATTAGAGAGAGATGTCTGAAAAAATGAAAAGACGTGAAAACTTCTCGCAAGAAGAAAGAGACATAATTATAAATTATGTGAAAATGAATTGCACAGTAATGGAGGATAAGAGTGGCAATGCAAAAATGCAAATTGCAAAAAAGCAGAAATGGAAAGAATTGGAAGAACAACTAAAAACATCGGGTTCTACACGAACATGGACCGAATTAAGGACAGCGTACCAACGGTGGAAGGTTGCAGCAAAGAGAAATGTGACAGCATACAGAAAATATTTGAAGAGCACTGGTGGTGGACCATCCATTCATAGGCCGTCGGAAATAGATTTCAATTTAGCAGAAATTTGTCCCGAGGACTTTGAAATGGATGAAAACATCCACGACAGTGATGGCCAAGTAAGTTTCATATAAAAGTTATATGTTATTAAAAATTAAAACTAAAAGATTTAAATTTTACATTTTCAATTGTATATATCCGTTGCGTGTGGTGTGTGAAAGCGTGTGTATATCAATAAATTATTATATTGACATTAACATGTACATAATATCAATAAATATCAAATACTACGTAATTTCGGAAAGTAAATACAATACGTAATATAATAATGATGGACATAAAAGTTTCGAAACAGAATAGATTTTTGAAATTTATAATGATCGTAAGTTTCGATAAAGATATCAATTAAGAAAAAGATGTCACATGTCTTGTTTTTAATGAAATAAGTAATCATAATTTTAATTATATAATTGATTAAAAATTATCCGGTTTCGTGTTTCGTATTATTTTAATTGGTACAATATCATTAATTCATTGTAATTATTTTCGGATCAATAAGCGCGGAAAACAAAAATTTTACAGTAACGGTATATAACGCGAGAGATTATAGATAAAGCGAGCCTTGCGATCGAGACTTCGGAAGTCTTTCATGTTAGCTATCTCGCTATAGAAGAAGAAAAATTATATTCTTTTTCCGTTAAGAGAAATATTGTTGCACAAACTCTTGACGAAAGAGATTATGGCCATGCTGCACTGGTTCTGCTTCAGAATTCATTGTAACATGGTCATCCTCTTCGTCGTCCAAATCCTCATCCGAATCTGCATCTAAAAAATAAAATAATTTGTCTTCTAATATTTTTAATATCAAATCATTTATTTAAAAATAGCGTATATATTATATACCATATGGATTGTTATCCTTAAATTTGTGTCGAATGTTATATAAAACAGCCATTGCTATAATGGCTGCTTTTGCTGTGGGCAAAGAAATCTGCATGCTATTCCGTAGAGCAAGGAACATGCCCTTCCATTCACCAAAGCAGCGTTCCACAATGATCCGGGTCCGTACATGGGATGCGTTGTAACGCTCCTCAGAAGGATCACGGGGATTCAGGATAGGAGTCAAAAGATATGGCTTGCAAGGGTACCCGGAATCTCCAAGCAAGATACCTTTTATCCTACCTGCCTGTAAAATTAGAAGTATATATTAATTATTAATTATTAATAAATTTATATAATGCTTCATATGTTACACCGCTTTATATGTTAACCATTTACACATAGTAATATATATTCTCATATAGCGATTATGATACATGTATGTAGTTATATAATTATATAACGATTTTACGTATGAATGTGTGTAATACGTTACTTATACTCAATTAATATAATCATTACCTCAAATTCATCCTTGAGGGAACATGAATCTCATATACGCGCATCATGGACGCTGGCTCTCCATCGAGCAACAATGTCCAAGATATGTCGTTCAGCATTACAAACCACCTGGATGTTTAACGAATAGAAACCCTTCCGATTTATATATAACGCAGCTTGTTCCTGGCTGGGGCATTTGATTGATACAAAGTACAATCAATACACCCCACAACCATAGGAAAACGAGCTACGTTATAAAATTCCTGTTGAAGGGTTTCTATCCGTGGTGGAAATTTAATAAATTCTGGCAGCAGTCCTGCCAGAACTCGTGATACTAAAGCAATAATCTTGGACACTGTTGGCTATGATACACCATGCAGATCTACTGCAATAAGAATGTTTTTTAGTTTTCTTCAGAAATATAATTTCATATTAATTATATAATAATTATTATATATACATATAATTATAATAATATGTATATATAAATAATAATTATATAATATTAATTATTAATATTATTAATATTAATTATATAATAATAATAATTATATAATAAATAACACGATTAGTTATGAAAAAGACTTACCCAATTCGACTTGATAACATCCTTTAGCATAATAGCGTAAGGCGATGAGGACTTGAAGAGCTGGTGTTAAGATATTTCTTCTAATAGAAATTGAAGATAACCTATCTTCTACTAACGAGATCACGAAACGCACACATTCTTTACTTAATCGATATCTTTGTCGAAACTCGCGATCATTATAAATTTCAAAAGGGTCTATTCTATTTCGAAATATTCGCAGATCACGATCACGTACTGCATTTACTTCTCGAACTTCGATTGCATGATCAATATCGTCAAACACATCCATGATTGTATTTGAAGTGTGCTCCGTTTGAAGCTAGTTTCGCTTCGAAGTACAAGATTCTTCGGCCGAATTAATTCTTCAAAGTGAAAATAGTGTTAAACGAAATGCACCCTTCAATGCATTTTATACATTACTATACTTTTAGAAGAAATTTCAGAATTAACCAAATATTATTATTATTATTATATAAAAGTTTTTATTATTTACAGAAACTTGATCTGTAATAATTTTATTAATGAAATCAATTGTATAACAGTGATAGAATTAATCAAACTTACGTACCATCAAGTACAACGCGCCGGTATTACGTATAAATGTACGTATAAATGTGCCCTCGGGCACATTTAGTGGTACATTTATCGAGAATGGCATAAATGTGCTATAAATGTGGTTCAGAATACGATTTTCACTATAAAGTTGCGCATTTAAGCTAAAAATGGCAATCTGCCTTTAAATGTGCCGCTAAATGTGCGCTCAGAATACCGCCACATGTATCGTGTCATCTAAGGTACATTTAGAAGCACATCTAAAGATAGATGTGAGCTCAGAATACGGGCCTTAGTCTTTTTTCCCACCATTAGTTATTCCATCAGCCGATCTGAGTATCGATCATGTAACTTTTCCCCTAGGGTAGAAAAGTGAAAAGTGAAAATTTTTGCCGTTGATTTTAATGCTAATATTGAGTGCGTTTTGGTAAAACACCGCTACAGTAGCGCTACTGTAGCGCTACAAGTGAGCGTTCCGGCGAGACACTGCTGCTGTAGCGCTACGATATCTTCAATATTTTCCATTATTCAAATCATTTAAAATAATTAGCGATAACGCTAATTGAGTATAGTGACACATTTGTAGCGTTATACTCAGTTTTACTAACTTTACCGCTACAATGTTAGCGAAAAAGCTGTAGCGCTGCGGTAGCGGTGTCTTACCAAAACACACTCATTTTTCACTTTTCACGTTTCCGCCCTAGAGAAAAAGTTAAGGTCATCACACACAAAATTCCGTAAGGACACAAAATGTAAGCGTAAGAAAATTGACCAATCCCAATTGAGTATTGGGCTTTCCGTAAAAGTGGAGGGGTTACGGAGAGCCAAATACTCGATTGGGATTGGTCGATTTTCTTACGCTTACGTCTTACGTCCTTACGGAATTTTGTGTGTGATGGCCTTTACATGATCAGTACCCAGAAAACACAATCGTTGAGTAGCAATGGAACGTGATTGGTTTTCACTTCTAGAACCAATAAATTAAAGTCGAGTGTTGACAAGACGATGCTCAACGGTTGTGGCTCCTGAACGCGCCCAATGAAAAAGTTTAAGCCCACTTTAATAGTTAAAAACTGGTTGGTTAATAGCAAATCGGATTGATCAAGTAGAATTTGATCAGCAATCAAAAATAAAATCCAGACAAAGGACACGTGCGTTTGAACACGTCCATTCTCGTTTACGAACGGAAACGGAAAGACCACATATTTATCGATATTTATTGATATTTATCATTCGAGCCTCTTTTAACTTTTTAATTTTATTATTTATTTTAAGCCATAATCGTCAAATACGTCCATGATATTGCAGTTGAGTGTGCTCTTTCAATCTAGTTTTGCTTCAAAGTGCAAGATTCTTCGTCTTAATTAATCCTTCCAAATGAAAATAGTATCAAACAAAATGCACCCTTCATTGCACTTTACACAACTATACTTTTAGAAGAAATTTCAGAATTGACCAAATATCATTAATATTGTTATGTAAAAAAGTTCTATTATTTACAGAAACTTGATCTGTAATAATTTTATTAATGAAATCAATTGTATAACAGTGATAGAATTAATCAAACTTACGTACCATCAAGTACAACGCGCCGGTATTACGTATAAATGTACGTATAAATGTGCCCTCGGGCACATTTAGTGGTACCTTTATCGAGAATGGCTTAAATGTGCTATAAATGTGGTTCAGAATACGATTTTCACTATAAAGTTGCGCATTTAAGCTAAAAATGGCGGTCTGCCTCTAAATGTGCCGCTAAATGTGCGCTCAGAATACCGCCACATTTATCGTGTACATTTAGAGATACATCTAAAGATAGATGTGAGCTCAGAATACGGGCCAATATCTTTACGAGGGACAACATTTTTGCGAGAAGGCGAGTGACTGCGGTATCGGGTAACAATGATCAGATATCTGGTTATGCTAAAAAGAAGCTCAGTGCGTTGAATCGCGAGTTTTTAAAATCGTTGGGATTCGTCGTACGAAATACTTGAACAATATGATTGACATCTTGAATATCGGAGGCGAGCCGATCTTTGACGATCGTATCGTCAGGATTGAGATTCATACGTACAATCTATACGCCAACACAACGCTTGGATATAGCGACGAGAAACGGATACCGATACAACATCAAGATTTGTACACGTTACCATGTGAAAGTTTTCTATACGTCGAGGGAAAGTTGAGGGTGCGTAAAGTAGATGAAGGGGCAAGCGTGGTATTGGGAAACAATTGTGTCGCGTTTATGTTTGATGAACTTTATGATGAACTCGACGGTGTGGAGATTGACCGCAACAGAAACTTTGGAATAACTTCCACGATTAAAAACTATGTCTCTCTAACAACCGAGAAAGGTAAAATCTTGGAGAATGCTGCGTGGAATATGTCGCATAATGCTGTTGAAGCTTACTTCAATTTTTGCGTGCCGCTAAACATACTACTGGGGTTTTGCGTAGATTATAAGCGAATTGTGATTAACGCTCGTCACGAATTAATTCTGATACGTTCACGCAACGACAACAATTGCGTATTTGAAAATGCTTCGATTGCATAAAAGAAATGTGCGCAAAAGAAATGTGCGCAAAAGAAATGTGCGCAAAAGAACTGTGCGCAAAAGAACTGTGTGCAAACGAAATGTGTGTAAACGAACTGTAACAAACGTTTATTTACCAAATAAAGTTAATAATAAATATCAAAAAATTGCGAAATTATACATGCGTGTGAATGTATTCCAAATTATACAAAAACATGTGTTGTATCCAAAAACAACATGTCCAATTGAACGGTGCGCAAATGAAATGTGTCCAATCGAACGGTGCGCAACTTTATGTGTCTAATATCACAGTGTGCAATTGCAACGTGTCCAATTGTACTGTGCGCAAGTGAGCCTCTCTCCTCTCGTTTTCGCAAATCTTATTACGGATGTAATAATGATGATGTGTAATCGGACATCACCACGGACTTCAATGGAAGGTTGGAAACGTTCCATACAGCATCGCTAGGCGTTTGATTACGAGAGCTGTGATGGGTGCGATGGAAGAGGAAGATGGAACATCTCCTATCGTGTACGTTAAAGGACACAAAAAACGAGAAGGGCTGGCCGATATACTTGACGATGATACAAGAAATGACGTTATTATTGAGACCTTGGATGCGGACTATGAAGATATCACTTCGTTAAATAAGCTAGATGTTACTAATACTATGCGTTGTGAAAAACATTTGAAAAATTGCGCTTTACAAAATGTATTTAAAATATTCAATTGGAGGACGAATCATCATAAAGATTCATCCAAACATTATTTAGAATAAACTATTGTTAAAATATATTTTTATTCTCTTTTATTCTTCTCTTTTCCTTTTTCTTATCCAAGTATGCGAGTATTAAATTTCAGTACGTGACGTTAGATAGCGGCGTCAGCCATTTAATTAAAGTATAGATGTTACATGTCTATAGACATAAGATTTTTAAAATAATAATTAGTTTGTCGTTTGATTATGGTTCAAAGCCGTTTAATAGCCGTTCGATAGCTGTTCAAAGCTGTTCGATAGCCGTTCGATAGCTGTCCAAAGCCGTTCAATAGCCGTTCGATAGCTATTCAAAGCTGTTCAATAGCCGTTTGATAGCCCGTTCAATGACCATTCGATAGCTGTTTAAAGCTGTTCAAAGCTGTTCGATAGCCGTTCAAAGCTGTTCGATGGCCGTTCAAAGCTGTTCGATGGCCGTTCGATAGTAGTTTAATAGCGGTTTGCATATTATAATAATAAATTAATATTTAAGAGACTTGTAGATAATTGTCCGCGAAAACGTGATTACTTTCGTCTTCTTATCAAGTGCAGAAGGTAAGCGTTTTTTGTAAGTGATACATCCCCTACTCTAGAAATATTTAATCGAGACAATGTCTATTCTCGTTATGTCCGTCACAAAGTGTTTGACAACGAATGAAGAACAGTGTTATAGTAAAGTGAAGTGAATAAAAATGTCAATATTTCGCCTTAATCTGGTAAGTAGTGTTCAGTATTTTCGTGTGCGACATTATGTATATGTATATTTATTAATATTATATTTCAGTTCGTGTAAATTGATATTATCCACCAGCGGTACATGCGGTGGATGAGGGGCAATTTTTGGTGTGTGCACGCCAATTTGTGGGGCGACACCCGAGAGGCCCGCGAGTGAGCGAACGTTCACCCGCACATTTACGAAGACATTTTCTGTTTGCGGCCGCTTTTTGGGCTTGAGCCCTATGAAGAAGAGGAGAATTGGGAGCTGGAAGAGGTGTGGGAAGAGGAGGATTGGAAGGAGGATTGGGAGGAGGATTGGGAGGAGGATTGGGAGGAAGAGCTTGCGGCCCCAGGAGGATAATGTAAGTATCCATTTTTAAAAATTGTATAATATTAACAGATAGATTTATTAATAAGACTTGTATTTTTCTGTTTCAGATGGGGAGCATCACTTTTAAATTATTTTATTATTATTAATTTTTTTTTAACACAATTTTAGAATAAACATTATTATTATATTAAAAATGTGTCAATTATTTCTGCGCTTCCATATTCCCTAACTCTATCTTTATCGCACTCGTGCGCATCCTTATCACACCGCCTTGCGTACCTTGCGTCATCCTTTTCCTACGCCAATGCGGACGCTATCCTTGTCTTACGCTCATATGGACGCCGCGCGCTATCTCTCACACCTACTCGCGCTATCCCTCTCCCACACATTGCGGACGCCTCGCGCTATCTCTCTCACACCTACTCGCGGACGCGTGCGTTCTCTCTTCCCCGCGGACCCTTCACTAACCAATTTCGCCGCGGTTCCTTCTCTTCCCCGCGGACCCCTCGCCAACAGATTTTGTCGCGGTTTCCCCTCTTTCCCGCGGACCCCTCGCCTACCGGTTTCGCCACAGTTCCCCCGCGTGACGTCATACCCCCGCGCCGGTTTCCCCTCGCCCCTCAACCCCTCTCAGAGGACCTGGCTTAGAACTCTCATAGCTATACTACTAGCCTATCACAACACAGCACAATTTTTTTTTTTACAAAATGGCGATGCTAACTTCACGCACATCAATAAACCCGTATCTGCAAATGAGCCGTTTTGGTACTAGAGAATCAAAGATTAACAAAGGCAAAAACCTTTGAAAAAAATTACTTTCTCAAAATTTTATTGATGTAGTTAAATAGAGGTTTTTACAATGAAACTTTTGTATCAAGCGACGCGGTACCGTTTTTTTCAGGTTTAAATTCAGATTCAGACGCTCACGTACGTATATGCTCGCACGCACACACGCAAAGCGATTTTGTACCTCGAGCGGCGTTCACATCGCTTATGTACGATTATTCGCTTTAGTGTGCAGAACGCTTTAATAAGAGACAAGATTATATGTGGATGCTTGTGCATACATGTGAGATAATATTTTATAAGAGTACGCGCAGAGCTCGTTGCCGCCCGCGGACGGGAACGGACATGTTCTGACACGTTTCGCGTGTGTTCTTTGTTTGGATCTTATTTTTGAGTCTCCACTTCTTCTAAAGAGAATTTCACATAATATTTTTCGAGGAACCTACACATATTCTTACCAGTTTATGGCCGTGTGACGAGTATATGTCGTTACTAACTCATTTAGAAGAAGACGAAGAGTACGCGCGAAGTATAATACGACAAGAAAAGTGATAAAGTAATTAATAGTTATGAGAATATCGTGGAATAGTGCAAACCACAAGGAAAAAAAGTGATAAAGTGAAAATAAATTATTAACGTGGAATAGTGCATGGAAGAGAAGTGATTTCTTTTAATCAATGTTATATTGAGCAAAGTTAGGTTATAATACAACAATGAAAAATTTAAATACACAAGGCTCAAATGATGAAAATCTATAAATCAAAGAGGGAAAGACCAATAGGAGCCCGGACGCAGTATTTATTGCGTAAAAATTGTGTGCTGTTTATTTAACAAAAGTTGTTGAAGGACACGATATAAATTCGCAAATAAACATTATAAAGTGACAAACACCAAATGTTTCAGCCCACTTTGGGTCCTTATCAATGGTAATGATCTAATATTAATATAAAAAAAAAGAACTCGTGAGGCGGAGTAATGCATCCGGGACGCAACTTATACTAACTAACATTATAAAGCGCTTACAAAATTATCCAATGGATCGCGCAGATGACTGCAAGATCCCGCGTGGGTTAAGCGCATCACACGACCGCTTAATTTTGTCCTTAGCCAAAATGGTGGTGGTCCCAAATCTCAAAACCTGGCCAAAATATGAAGGCGTTCTTCAATTTAAATGAAAATTTATATACTAAGGTTTTCGAGGTCGCTGATTACGAATCAAAAGTCAAAAATACGAAAAACGAAATGGTGGATCCAATATGGCGGACATATATATTTAAAAAATATCAGATTTAGCCAAAACTTGGTATATAGGGTTTTTCGAGGTCGCTGATTACGAATCAAAAGTCAAAGTTACAAAAAACAAAATGGCGGCTTTACTATGGAGGATGTATATATTTAAAAAATATCAGATTTAGCCGAAATTTGGTATTTAAGGGTTTTTGAGGTCGTTGCTTATGAATCTAAAGTTAAAATTACAAAAATAATATGTTTGAAATTTTTTTTAAGTATTTAAAAAGCTGAATTAAAAATAAAAACAGTTAATAATAAATTGCATTTATTAAGTCAAGAAACTGTACAAATTATATCTATCATTTATTCATCATTATCTGAATCATCAGAATCCTCGTCAGACGTATTTTCATTATTAACTGCGCAACTTTCGGAGCTTACTCCTGGCATTGGCATTATCATTGCAGGCGAAACTAACAGATCTACTGCTTCTGGCATCAAACCTTTTAATTTTTTTTTGTGGCAATTTTCTCAAACTCGAAATGTACGGATCAGATGTAATTAATAGTCGCAAGAAAACATCTTCCATGTTTTGAACTCGGGAGCTCTTTCATGAAAAGTCTTCACGAAACCTTTTAATAGATTTATTTGAGGCTTCTTGAGCATCTTCAGATAGTTACCCGATTGGTAATAATATAGAAGCAATAATTTGTGGCCTATGAATTAAGATTTTGTGCACCGTAGTAAGCATGTAATACCACGGATACAATCCAACAAATTTTCTTGCTGTTTCCAACGCATACTGAAATTTTTGAGTATTTATTTCATGGCCACTTGAAATTACCTGCAATAAAACATGGAATTGTTTGATTAAATTTTCATCAACTCCTGTTATTAAAGCAGAGGTAGTTGAGTTTTCGAAAAAACGCCGAGCTGTATTTCCATCATTGGAGCTTCCAAATCCAGCTTTTGGTTGATCAATTATGAGTCCTAATTGCAAACGGAATTCCTTTTGTATAATTTTTTTTTTGCGGTTTTCTGTAATCTTTTTTTCTTCTTAAGAGCGCGCTTGCCACTTCTTTACGTCAAGTTTGTAAGATAAGTACAAATAATATTCGAAAAAAATGAATCCATGCGTGTAATGTTGACAATCCAAAACACAAATCATTTTCATCAACCTCTCTTTCTAAAAGTGCATCGATATCATTAAATTATATTGATGTTGCTTGATATAAGAAAAAACGTTGAGCGGATGAAGTAGAGGTAATTGCGTTACATATTTTACCATCTACCATTGTAAATACAAGTTTATAAAAAACGGAAATGTCCTTCCCGTCTAAAACCGTTTCAAAAGGAATAAGTTTTTTTTTCTTGCTCTTTGATGTATTTCACTTCTCTTACAGTGTTCTGCGTACTTTCATGGATAAATTGCAGCCTTAATGGCCTACAAAATCGAGGAGATGAAGGTCTCGGATTTTTCCAAATCACGATTTCTGCTTTTGTTTTTAGATTAACAGATATGAGCTGTAGTGGTACAAGTGAAGTAAAGAAGATGTTTGAATCTGATGTACTTTCATCATTAGTATTAAATTTCTGCTTGTACACACTTTGTCCAGAGATTCCATCACAACCCCACTTACAAATCAAAGTTATATTGCTAACATTTTCAGAAGTCAAACTTTTAATGACGTCATTTTAAATAAACAAAATTCGTTTAATAGTATGATCCAGTAAGACCTGCAATTTCACTTCAGCACTGCAATCTATTATTGTAATATCCGTTTTAGATGGATAACATTTCTGCTTAGCTTGTAATGGCGGCCACACACGTTTCGGTAGACCTGCACAGGTCTGCCTGCGCAGGCAGATCTGTGCAGGTCTGCTGGATGCCGCAGTGTACCAACACGCTCCGATAAATCTGTCAGTATTCGATTGACCATGGCATCGACAGACGACATTTTAGCAGTAGTCGGCTTATTATTAGCAATAAAAAAGTCAAATTCTAAACGTCAAATAAAACGTGATATATGGTGTAAAGAATGATTGAAAAATAGAAAAATTTATTCACATGTCAACTTGTTAAATGAATTAAAGTTTACTCCTAAGCCTTAATTTGCCATAGGCAAGGTTTGCTTTTATAAATTTCTATGAATTCTTCCATACACTCTCGACTGCTGGAGCGACACGCCATTTCGTAGCTAACTACTATTGTTAATAAAAAAAAAGATTGAAAAGACTCAGATAGCACAGGTCAAAATTACTGCGCAGTTTTATCATCCACACGCTCCGGTAGGCCTGCACAGGTCTACCTGCGCAGGTATACCTGTCAGGTCTACCGGAACGTGTGTGGCCGCCATAATACAGCCTTGTATGGTGGATACAACTTACAATTATTTTCTTTGCTTACGCACAATCCTTGATACTGACTCTTTGATAATTTTTGTTCAATTAAAAGTGAAAGAGCAGAATCGCTTGAAAGAGTTGTTTCTGAAATTGATTCCATAGATCTTCTATACTTTGCAGCTTTCGTTGGACTCTCCAACAACGTCACATCCTTCACAACTTCTGCAGCGTCCACTTTGTCTGAAGCACGAAGGCTCATTTGAGTAGCGTATGATAATTCTTCTAAACTTGACGATGAACGAATTTCTTCGGTCTTCCTTCGCTTAGACCTATTATTGGAAGATGTGAATTCTGAAGAGGGACGACCATTTTTCTTTTTTGGTGTTTTCGAAATCGCTGTAGGATTAGAAAAAGAAAGTGAAACGTTCAGCCATTCATCATAATTTAAAAAAAAAATTTGTTCTGTTTTTTTAACTTGTTGCCACTTTGTTCTAAACGAATAAAATAAATTGCGACAGATTTGCTTCATGTTATCTGTTAATTTATAAGAGCATTGGAACTTCTCAGACACCAGATCTTCAATTTTTTTAAATGCTTCATCAAGTGTACAATTTAAATTATCTTGCACTGCAATAAAAATTTCCTTCCTGGATAATTGCATTTCTCCAGAGCCTAAAACAAAAGTATATGTATACCGTTAAATTATTTAACACGCATACCAATAATGGTATTATTATTAAATATCATTTTGAAAAAAATAAATATTTTTCCATCAAGAATGTAAGATTTATGATATACTTAATCAGCATATTTACTTAAACAAATAAAATTTAAATTCATTTAAAATATTTAAAAACATCTAAAAGTACATTTCTGAAACATTCATGCACTACTAATGCTTTCATAGGAACGGACGAATTAAAAGCATTTATGATTACAGTTTCAGTCTCGCCTCCGAGGAGCTAAACTG
>NW_021851867.1:33272-49622 GCF_003651465.1 Formica exsecta
CTGAACCCGGATTTAAAAATTCCCAGCAACCCAATCTTTTTTGCTAAGCAGGTAGAAAGAAAGAGAGATAGAGAAAGAGAGAGGGAGAGAAAGAGAAATTGAGAGAAAGGGGAGAGAGAGAGAGAGAGAGAGAAAGAAAGAAAGACAGAAGAGAGGAGAGGAAACAAACGGACAGACAAAGACAGAGCGGGAAAGTACATTTTTCGGTAGTATATACATACTGTTACGTTCGCGCTGGATGCTCGGTGTTATGTTCGCGCTGGATGCTTGGCGAGACATTAGCTGCAAGGCGTTCTCCCTAACAACGAGGGGGTTTTGTTAAACGAAGTTGTTGTGGTTGTTTTCCGGGGGCTTCCGGTCTGAAAAGACGCGTGTCATATTCGGTTACGAATATTAATGCATGCTGTATTCTTGTTGTGTAGAATATTTGTGTGTGTAAAGTTGTTCTCCTTTTTACGGAAGTGTCCTTTTATTGCGTGTGCGCGAGTGTGAGAAGGCGAGAGAGCGACGAACGCAACATTTTGGGGGCTCGTCCGGGATAGTCATCTCGATATCGGAATACGAATATGAGTACGGTACATTCACCGAGAAGGACCCGAGCGAGGACAGAAACACCACCTACTGACGATATGAGGCCCGCGACGGAAACAACATCTCTTGGAGCGATACTGGAGGAGATGCGGAGAATGCGCGAGGAGCAAGCTCGGAGGGAAACAGAGCTCACAGCGAGACTTCATCAGTTTGAAGATGAGCTCACACGGCTGCAAGGAAATAACCAGCTAAGTCCTTCGATTTCTAGAGTCGGGAATTCGCGGGGCGAAAACGCGGCGGAAATCAACATACGCGCGGAATTAGGTTTTAAATTAAAACCGGACGTGTTTGATGGAACGGTGCCGCTGCGGGAATTTTTTCTCGCAGTTTAATTTTATCGCTCAGGCGAATAAATGGGACGACGCGACTAAGACCGTTGCGCTTGCTGCGTGTTTGAGGGGCAAAGCGAGTTCTGTGTTAGAAGCGGTACAAGATGTGTCGAGTTTGGAATTTTCGGAGTTGAAATCTAAACTCGAATTGCGTTTTAGGGAGGGACATCTGTCTCAGAATTTTTACACGCAATTTACGAACCGTAAACAGAAGGCTGGGGAAGATTTGGCTACCCTTGGCTCTGAGCTTGAAAGACTGGTGCGCCTCGTTTATCCTGAATGTCCGCTTGAGGTTCGCGGAAGAATTGCCTGCGCACAATTTATTTCTGCTGTTTCTGATAACTTTGTTAGAAAAACCCTTCAACTCGAGAATGTTGATTCTTTAAATTCAGCAATAGAGAGGGCGAAAACTTTAGAAATTATTCAAGGGGAAGGTTTCGAAGAGAGAAGAGAAAATTTTAATAGGAAGAAAAGCATTTTTCTGTTTTCTGCGTTGAATATTTCGTCCGTTTCAGAAAGCATGATCTCCAAGTGTTCCCTGATGACTGAAGTGTTCCCTTTCCCTTTGAAACTGCCGTCAGTCTCTTCAGGAAGAAGGAAATTTAATTTTTGAAGACTGTCTCGCCCGCAGTTTTTGAGCTGTGGTTTTCCCGTCGGGTCTTAGGGCTAATGCCGAGGCAGGGACTTGAGGAGTCCTCTTTGGAGGATGTCGGGTCCACAGTAGATACCCCCCTCTTGTCCGAAGACTTGCAAGATCGCATTGAGGCAGCACTGACATCGAGGAGGTTTTCGTAAAAAGAGCGGAAATCCTATGTGGGCGTGCGGAAGTTGAAGAAGAAGGAAGCCTGGCCAGCTCTCTATCTTCAAGACAATCCGCAATGAAGTCCCAGAATTGTAGGTGGAAATGGAAAAAAATGCAGCCTGGTAACTCGTGGCAGCAGCTCGAGGTAGGGCAAGAGACCATTTTTGGTGCCCTGAATCTTCAAGGAGGTCCCGAAGTTGTAGGTGGGGACCGGAGGAAAATGGAGTCTGGTAACTCGTGGCAGCAGCTCGAGGTAGGGCAAGAGACCATTTTTGGTACCCTGAAGTTGACGAGAATGAAGAGGGTTCGATGGCAGTGTCCTGTGAATTCCTGGAAAGCGTGTGATTGGGGCCAAGTAATGATGCTCGGTAACCTGCAGCAGCAGCTCAGGGTAGAGCAAGGAGTCATTGTGGCACCCTGGGGTCTTCGCTTTGGAGAAAGTGGACTACAGTCAACCCATTCAACATAGACTCGTCGATCGCTGATTGTCGGGACGACAATCTTGAAGAAGGAGGGCAGTGTTACGTTCGCGCTGGATGCTCGGTGTTATGTTTGCGCTGGATGCTTGGCGAGACATTAGCTGCAAGGAGTTCTCCCTAACAACGAGGGGGTTTTGTTAAAAGAAGTTGTTGTGGTTGTTTTCCGGGGGCTTTCGGTCTGAAAAGACGCGTGTCATATTCGGTTACGAATATTAATGAATGCTGTATTCTTATTGTGTATAATATTTGTGTGTATAAAGTTGTTCTCCTTTTTACGGAAGTGTCCTTTTATTGCGTGTGCGCGAGTGTGAGAAGGCGAGAGAGCGACGAACGCAACAATACATTACTTCAACGTATAATACATACAAAACACAAACATACAAAATTTGAATTTGCTATTGAAATAAAAACATTTTTTATTAAATTAAATTATTTTTCACGATCATATGTAAAAATTAAATAGCTCTGTTGAGGTTGAAGCATTTGCACATAACAGTATAAAAACTTTCACTACAATTAGAGTGGCACCTAGTGGCAGCTAACTTTTGTTGATTTCGTTAAATTATAGTATTAACTAAATGTCTGAATTGGTTTTTAGCGTAACTCCGCGTGACTCATAAACTTTTTGTTAATTTTTCAAAATTTACACATAATTTTTTACTTGAATTTTCATAAAAAGATATTATTAAATTTTTATATCGAACTTTATAATTATGATTTTTTAATGCATATATAAAATCTACTTACTTTCAGAAGTGTTTTCCATTTTGCAGAATTAAAATTGATGCACTTTGAACAAAGTTATAAATTTTTGAAGCGAGCGTTCTTTCTTTGCTCACTCTAGGTGCCGATGTTGCTCGAACGAAGGTCACTTTTCCACTGAATTATAAACTCAAGTAGAAGCAGTTGGCCCCTTTCCCCTTTACCTTTTGTGGGGGTTTAGTGAAGTGGAAGCGCGCTCGCTTCCTTCGCTCCACAATTCGCAATGGGAAGATATCGTTGGACAGAATGTCGTCAATGATCACGCAGTCGTACTATGTACAAAAATATATTTTCCGAATTATATACAGGTCGCAGGATATATACAGGCGTTAATTTTAGTTTGGTTTTTGGGTGGCCTTAAAAAGGGCCGATTGGGCGCTGGTGTTTGCGCCTACTGCCGACGTTCACGCCACTGGAGCGACGGTTCCGTGGAGGTGTATCATGGTGGATCCCACCTCGTCCGGAGCGCCGGAGGAGTCCCGGGAGGAGTATAGCTCCTCTCAGGCAGCGGCGGTTCGTCCGTCTGCATTGCGGATGTGCGTATAGCTTCCTCCCAGTCCGAGAGGTCCGACTGTGTAGCACGCTCACAGGTGGAGGTGTTGGTCACCTGAGTAGCCTTCTCGGAGGTGGAGGCGAGCGACTGAGTTCCCCTGTGTATCCTGCAGACAGGGTTGGTCTGCGTCTCACAGTTGGTGCGCTCTTTTGGTGCTGGCGATGGTGGCCAGAGCTGCCAGTTCGTGGGAAATGGGAGCCCCCACCACTTACCGCGGGACTTACTAACACAGACGTAGTCGCTACGTCATAGCGTGTATGTGAAACTTCGTGCGTGAAGGCAGGCTACGAACAGCACTGAGCGATCACGAAAACGTTCGCCGCTCGCACATGTTCGGCCGTCGAATTTTCCTATTCGCTTGCAATATATGCAATATATATATTTCTATGCAATACAACAGAATAAATGCAATTAGTAGAATAAATATTAAATATTAAAATAAAGATCGGAAGCTCAACGGAAAAATACAACCGTGACATTACATGATATGCCTTAAACTGTCGCGCGGATGGAGAAAATAAACAAAATACATTGAAATAAGAACAACAAGGCAAACACGATCATGATGAGAAAAACGAATTATCAGTGCCGGTTAATTTAAAACTTTTTTAGCTTTTTAATAATGGGAAAATAGAAAGAATTTAATGATCCGATAATTTGCTCTGTAAGTTCAAACTAATTCTCTGTCTTTTTTATAAGTAACATTTCCGACGTGAATCTCCTATGATAACACGCACTGAAGAGGGTCTCGTCGAGGATCGAAACGTTTAATATTAAGAACATTTCAAAATTTATTTATTATTTGTTATTCTAGTCTTAAGAATTTTTTATGTGACCAAATTGCTCGCCGCGGGAATATGAATGCGATATTATACGAGACAATTCGGACAGAATATGAGACGAGTAAGCCTACTGCGTACGCGACACGAGCGAGAATATGTTCTAAGAGAAGATTTCGATTTTAACGAACGAGTTAAGATCGTAGAAATAAGATTAGCGATTTTTTTCGTTGAAAAGAATTTGCCATTCTCAATTTCATCCGAATTACTTTTTCTCATAAAGGATATTGCTAAAGAACCTGATATTCTACAGGCAATGTCTTTGGGAAGAACAAAATTAACACACATTGTTAACAATATCGTGTGGCATTTCCACATTTATCAACAGTAGTCCAAAAAGAACAGCTATTTTCCGAGATTTTCAGATGTGTTTTGAAGATAAATCTTTGAGCATTTTGAAGTGTGCAGAAACACGTTGGTTAACGCGTCGCAAGTGCATTCAGAGAATCTTGGAAATATGGGACACATTAGGCAACTTTTTAATGGAACTTTTTAAAGGCATCTGAGAATGTTTGTCCTGCGCATACCTTGCTGTCTATTTTTCAAAATCCTTCGACGAAAGCTTATCTCTTCTTTCTTGAATTTGCACTTGATACGTTCAACAAATACAATGCAAAGTTTCAGACAAGGAAGTCCATTATTCACGAGCTGCAGCCTTCCTCAATCGAATTGCTACTTTGGTTTCTTAGAAAATTTATGAAGCCTGCTTTATTAAAAACTGGAGTGTTTGGTCATATTGTTAGGACCGTGAACTTTTCTGATCGTGCCAATCATCTTCTTTCAGAGGAAACTGATTTTGGTTTTGAATATAAAGAATATTTACAAGAGCAAATAAATCAGAAAATTTTACCTAAAATAGACGTCGATTTTATTCGAGAAAATTGTTTGCAATTTTATATAAAAGCATGTGAACAAATTCGTGATGGTCTTCCAATCGACGATAACTTTTTACATTGTGTTGCAGTTTTCGATAACAAAACTGCATTGTTTGAGTGTGATCGAGAGTCAACGGTTTTTAGAGTACTACAGGTTAATCGCAGATTAGGAAAATTAGTCGATAAAGATGAAGTGCGAAATGAATGGAAATCTTTATATGAAGTCGATCTACATACAAAAGTCGACTGGTCTAAATTATCCTTTGATGATATGTGGAGACAAATCGGTTTGTATTTTACGGACGAAGAAAATATTCGTTTTCCAAATTTGCGATCGTTTTTAAGCATTGTAAGAACTCTTCCTCACTCAAACGCTGAAGCTGAACGCGTATTTTCCATTATTCCAGATGCAAAAACAAGAAAAAGAAATAATATGTCCATTGAGACATTAAATTCAATTTGCGTTATAAAATACGCTTTAAGAGCTAATGATAAAACTGCTCGCACTATGGCAGTGACACATGAACATCTAACTCTACACACGACAGAAAATTTATATAAAAAATCAATACCTGAGCGAAAAAGCAACTTAACATTGCATTCACACGACGATGAAGAAGAGATTCAACAATAATATTATCATATAATATTACCATATCAGTCGATGATTAATATAGAGCCTTTATCTTTATTTTTAATTTACGCTGGCTGTTAAAATGCGTTTCAACAATAGTCTTAACAAGAACCTTTTCTCGTTCTTTCAGTTTGTTTTTACTGAAGAGTCCAGTCGAGGATCGAAACGTTTAATATTAAGAACTTTTCAAAACTTATTTATTATTTGTTATCCTAGTCTTAAGAACTTTTAAGATTTAAATACATACATGTACATACGTCCCACGAACTGGCAGCTCTGATGGTGGCAGCGGTGACAGGCGTGGAGGGTAGCTCCAGCCGTCAGTAGGCGACGTGTAGCGCCTAACCCTGACGTCCCACGTCGACAGGAAGTCTCTGCCCGGACGGATAAAACGCACCGGCGACAGCTCCAAAGGCTGCAAATTCCACTCCCGGAAAGACCAGCTGATGTGCCGGCGAGTGGAAGTGTTGGTCGGTGGCTCCGCAGGAGGTCCGGTCCGCAATATAGGCCTCGGTGATGCGGGCGGCGGAAAAGGACGTGGACGTTCCTCGTGGTGTACCTTCTTTCGCCTAGGCAAGGTGCGGAAAGTTTCTACGGACGGACCCGAGTTCCATCCGCCGTCGCTAAACTCTGTGCTGCTAAACGAGAGAAGTCCTCTCTAGCAGCGTGGAGCCGCGAGTGGTGATATCGATCGGTTCACCTCCTTATATACTACCACTCGTTGGATCTCACTTACTGGCGCCGGCTCGCGGCTGCTGCCGCGTCGCGGTAGGCTCCCGTAGTTTCTCGAGCTTGCACGTGTTCAGCGCGTGAGTCTGGGCGCGCGCGCTTGCCACCATTTCGCTAGGGGCGCGTTGGCTCTTCGCGCGCCCGTACTTTTGTGGTGGTTATTCGCCACACCTTTCAATGCTTAAACTATCAATATATCCAACCCAACGATCCAAAACTCCAAATTTAAAACTTCATTTTTGAGGTTTTGGCCAGGTTTTTGAGATTTGAGACCATTCCATTGTGGGGCACGAGCAATCGAGTGACACCACATCCATAGTAAGAAAAAACCGATACTGAAGCTCTTAATGTCGGAAAAGAATGTGTGTCCAGTATAAACATATGGAGCTAAGGAAATAGGGGTGGCGGAATTAGTAAAAGATGCAAGATGCAAAGCTGCGATGAGTATGAAATCGAAAGACTATAAAAATGAGAATGAAAATGAAAAAGATAAAGTTATTTACAAAAACAAACTTGATGTCCAAGTTAATTAAAAGCGATGCGAGACTTTGAAAATTTTTTGTTTAAAAACCCATTGAGAATTTTGTTTGGAAACCATATAATTGAAATTAGAAAGCAGACTGGTCTAACGAGCTGCTCGATGTCTAATGGGAAAACAGTCACAAGGAAAGAAGACAAACAGAGTAAAACATACGAGATAATAACAAATTTTATAAAACAAAATCAGGAACAAAAACAAGGTTAAAAATAAAAACATGGGAAAGAACAAGGGAAAGGAAAAAAAAAAGGAAAAAAGAAACATTAGGAGCATTTATTTATGATAGAAAGATAAGAATGGTCCAGAAGAATTGTGTCATCTTGAAGGTTTATGCTATTTTTTTGTTGCTTAATGTATAGCGTTTCCGATATGAGTCTTTTGATATAAAAAGGCTCTTCGTCTAATATTCGGACGTTATTTCAATTAAATTCATGCCCCGTGAGTCGATGTTCTGTAATTACCGAGTGACAAGAAAAATCATGGTTTATATTGAGACGATGTTCTTTTATCCTTGTTGTTAATTGTCGACTCGTTTGGCCCACATAAGCTGCATCGTATTCTCGGCAACAGATCTTATATACCACATTATTACGATTTAAAGCCGGGAGAAAATCTTTATATGTTTTAATAATGTTAAGTTGACACACACGTATGCTATAACTTTCTCGGTATTTTTAATTACCATTGGCATTAATCTTTCTGTGACACCTCTTACCTAAGGGATTGTAAAAAAGGAAGGGGGACAGGAACTAAGAGGAGAATCGAAGCTAGCCCTTTTATTAATAAAGTATTTAATTCTGTTATGGATGGTCATAAAAATAAAATCCATAAAGTAGTCATTTTTCATAAGGATGTTGATAATTAGATTAAAGTTTTTTTCATGGAATTGTGGATGTGATAAGCGGAAGATCCGATCCACTAAGACAATAATGACGCCCTTTTTGTGACATGTTGTTGTGAATGGATGTTGTGAATAAAAATTTAAGAATCTTCCCGAGAATGTCGGCTTTCTGTACCAATCTAATAAAAATGTACCTTTTGTTAAAATAATCTTGACATCTAAAAAATTGATGCAGTTGTCGTTGCTCGTCTCAATTGTGAACTGCAGCCTCTTATGAAAGGAATTGAAAACAGTAAGGATAGAGGAAAAAAAGGAAGGAGGGGCTGCGAGAATAATATCGTCTACATAACGCAAAAAAGTGGGCAACGATATCGGAAGTCTAGAAATGGCCTTCTCCTCCAAACCTTGAAGAACAATGTCGGCCAAAACAGGAAACAGAGAAGATTCCATAGGAGTGCCAAAAGTCTGTCTGTAGATCTTACCATTGAACCTAAAAAATGTGGAGTTCAGAACCAGACGAACGCCCACAAGAAATTCTTTATATGGAATGGAAGTATTTTTTTCGATATAGTGCCAACGCTTTCCTATGCCTTTGACCGCTAACTCGTTCGGAACGGTGGTAAATAAGGATATCACGTCTAACGAATATAATTGATAGTGGTCATCAATAACTTTAGAGTTTAATTTTTTAACAAGATCGTAGCTGTTAGAGATGTAGCTATGAGCTTTCGGAATGCTCTCAAAAATGATATTGTGTAAAAAAGAGGCAAAGGCATGGAGAGGGCTGTTAATAGAAATGATTATTCTCAGCGGATGGTTGTTTTTATGGATCTTAGGGAGACCATACGCTCGCGGCAAGACTCCATCGCTCGGGAGTAACGCTCTCGACTTAGTCGCAGAAATGTAATCGTGCTTTCTCCAATTCGCTAACAGAAAACGGAGATCGTTAATTATTTTGTTAACAGGATCTCTTGTGACCATCGAGTATGTGTTGTCGTTAAGTAGAGATTCCATTTCTTGGATATAATCTATCTTATCTAAAATGACAGTTATATTGTCCCTGTCTGCACGTGTAATGATTAAGTCCGGATGGTCCTTGACAAATTTGCGGTTTTCCAATTTTTTACGATGTGAAGATCACTCTCAAAGAGGGAGGGAGAGGAGGACAGACATTTATTGCTTTTTTGGATTAGCTACTGTTTTTAATATTACTAGCCACCTCTGGATGGAGCTTCCTGATGTTTTTTTTTCAATTAGCTTAATGAATTCAAAAGTTAAACGGCTTTTGTCCTTAAGAGAGATAGGTAAACAGAATCTGTCACCTAGTTGTAAAATGCATTGGACATCATTTAGAATCACAGAGGTGGAAAGGTTGCAGATCCAGTCGGAATTAGGAGAGTGGAAGGAGGGGGAAGGAGGTAAGAAAGAAGTAGGATCGAGATGAATCGAGAGGAGAGTGAAATCAGGGGAGGAAGTAGATGGGGGTTGAGAGAGAAAATATTAGGTTTGAGGGCGGGGTAAGGGGAATCTGAATGTGATCTTAGTTTAATTTCGTAATTATTGTTTTTCCGAAAGCGGAACCATGCAAAAATATGTTACTGAAGGAGTTTGAGGAAATGTCCTTTTCCTTTTTTCAACCAACAAATCAAGTTTGTCAGTTACTTTCTTCCGTTTCCTGTCGTGGAGGAAGTCGAAATAACACTCCTGTTTGATAAAAAACGAGTCCAATAACGCCGCAGGAATGACATTGGAAATACATCGCATAAGGCCAAGTTTTTTGTGATATAAAAACCGTTGGTATCTATGCGCATCCCTAATCTCGATATGTAACGCATTCTTTAAAAATTTCAATCTAAGATGTTTATAAACAGATCTCAGCTTTCTATTAAAGAGAAACACTCCTTTGTAATTGGTGTTGAATAAGTGTAGAGGCAGTAGATTAAGTTCCGAATACTTTTTTAAAAAGAAAAGCTGTGTTCTGGTTTTAATAATTGATTTGTGTACATTACTCTATCTCTTGAGAGAAACAGACGCTGAATAACTAAAAGTCGTTCGTATGTAATTGAAAAAACTGTGGTAATTACGCATTCTTCAGCCGGCATATATTGAAATACAACAATGAAAAATTTAAATACACAAGGCTCAAATGATGAAAATTGTTCGGGAGTCGACCTCGACGAGATCGCCCGAAACTGTGTTAAACCGCTCAGAGTTGAGCGAGAAGCGGTGTGTAACGCGAATCCGTAGATCCGCTGGAAAGTAAGGAGATGTTCAGAAAATACTCGATTGTAAATTATTGCAAGATTCGTTTAATTTTGAATAATAGGAGCGAGCGACGGCACGTATTCCGCGACTCCGACGGAATTCTTCGAAATGTCCTGTTAATGACTGCCTTCGACGCGTATCGGAAATCTTGTAGAGCTTCTTGCTAGAGGCTCTCGCGAGAACGGATATCTTGCACGCGGACGCCGGATGATGCTTGGCGCGAGGCAGAGGACATTCGCGGTACGGTTAACGCGCGTCGACTCTCGGACTCCAAACAATTAACAATCTCGAATGGTCGTCAGCAGCAGACTGAATAACGACGGCACAGAGTCGCGGTCGACCGATTTCCATAATAGGAGATTTTCGGCACCGAATGTTCGAGAATCGAGGTGTTTGTCACACTTTTTCTTTGTTTTGATCCCGCGATCGCGCGCCGATCGGCTGATCGCGACGATGTTTATTCTTGCTCGGGTTTTGATTGCAGCTCTTACCGTTCAGATTTGTCGGTTGAATTTACAGTTTAATTTTATCGACTAAATTAAACGTTTCAATCTTGAACAAAAATCAATAAATCAAAGAGAGAAAGGCCAATAAGAGCTCAGACGCAACATTTATTGCGTAAAAATTGTGTGCTGTTTATTTAACAAAAGTTGTTGATGGACACGATATAAATTCGCAAATAAACATTATAAAATGACAAACACCAAACGTTTCGGCCCACTTCGGGTCCTTATCAATGGCAATGATCTAATATTAATATAAAAAAAGAGAACTCGTGAGGCGGAGTAATGCATCCGGGACGCAACTTATACTAACATTATAAAGCGCTTACAAGAATATCCAATGGATTGCAAATGACTGTAAGATTCCGCGTGGGTTAAGCTCATCACACGGCCGCTTAATTTTGTTCTAAGGCAAAATGATGGAGGCAGGCGCGAGCAATCGAGTGACACCACATTCATAGTAAGAAAAAACCGATAGTGAAGCTCTTAATATTGGAAAAGAATGTGTATCCAGTATAAGCGTATGGAGTTGAGGAAATAAGAGTAGCGAAATTAGTAAAAGATGCAAGCTGCAAAGCTGCGATAAGTATGAAATGGAAAGACTATAAAAAATAAGGATGAAAATGAAAGAGATAAAGTTACTTACAAAAACAAATTTGATGTCCAAGTTAATTAAACACGATGCCAGACTCTTTGAAAACTTTGATCTAATTATTAATGTTCGAGAAGGCGCGAAAACCAGGATTTTTGCAATAAATTACACGAGGTTTTTCAATTAATTGCTTTAATAAAATAAATAAACTAATTTCTATCTAACTAACTAAAAATCGCTTGACAACGTGACCGTGAAAATTTACACCAAAGAACGGGACAAAGCCAGTAGTGATACTAGACCGGTTCTAAGCCATGGTCCTCTGAGGAGTGGTGAGGGGCAAGGGGAAACCGGCGCGGAGGGTATGACGTCACGTGGGGGAACCGCGACACAACCGGTAAGCGAAGGGTCCGCGGAGGGGGGAGGGGAACCGCGACGCAACCGGTAGACAAGGGGTCCGCGGGGAAGAGGGGGACCACAACGAAACCCATAGGCGAGAGGTCCGCGGGGAAGAGGGGGACCGTGGCAAAACCGGTAGGCGAGGGATCTGCGGGGAGAGGAACGCGAAGGTACGATGCCGCAACGTGTGGGAGAAGAATAGCGCTAATGGTATTCATATGGATGTGAGAGAGAGATAGCGCAAGGCGTTTGCAATGTGTGGGAGAAGGATAGCGCTAATGATATTCTATGGGCGTGGGAGAAGGATAGCGCGAGGCGTCCGTATGAGCGTAAGACATGGATAGCACGAGGCGTTCGCATGGACGTGGGAGAAGGATAGCGCGAGGTGTTCGCATGGACTGGGCAAAAGGATAGCGTTCGCATGCACGTGGGAGAAGGATAGCGCACAGGTATGAGAGAGATAGTGCGAGGCATTCGCGTGTAGGAAAAGGATAGCGCGAAGCATGTTCGAGTAGGAAAAAAATAGCACACAGGTATGAGAGAGATAGCGCGAGGCATGTACATAGCGCAAGAGGCGTTCGCATGCATGTGAGAAAAGGATAGCGCTAATGGTTTGCATGCACGTTGGAGAGAGATAGGGCGAGGCATCTACGAGTAGGAAAAGGAAAGAAGGAGGCGCAGAAATAATTGACACTTTTAAATAATAATAAATTTTATTCAATATTTGTGTGTAACATATAAATGTATGTGCGTGCGTGCGTGCGTCCGTGCGTGCGTGCGTGCGTGCGCGCGCGGGCGCTCGTGCATGTATCAATATTTTCATAGTATCTGTGGCGGATAATCGCCACTACCAAGTATAAGCGCATGCCATATAAGGCGCGCGAAGTACCCGCGGGAAACGAAGGCCTACGCGCTAATCACGTGCCGCGCGCAAGGTATAGAGCACGCGCTAATCACGTGCCGCGCGCACGGTATAGAGCATGCGCTAAGCACGTGCACAGCGGCTCAGGTAATCGAATACCTAGCCGCAAGGCGGTGATTCGAGAACTCGCTATCAGAATATTATCAACAACAGTATATAAGGCAGCGAGACGAGAAGGCAAATTAGTCTGCTCACGCTTTCGAGAGCACAAGCATAAAATACGTGGGCACGACTCTCTTTTTGATACCCGTCTAGAGCAGCCAAAAGCTGTTAAACAGCACCTCTGCAGATCCGCCTTCACGACCGCAGCGGTCGGACCGCTGCCGCCCTGTTCACCAGGGGACGACCTACGGCAGAGAGCGGACAAGGAGAGCACAGACGAGAACCGAACGAGCGAACAAGCCAACAGACGGATCCAGTGGTCATTGCTGCCCTGGAAGCTGGAGCCAATAGTGCTGCCGCCGATAATCTTCACCAGGCCTCCACGGTGCCTTCTCGCTACCTGGGACGTCCGGATAAGACGCTATACCTCTCCCTCCTATCCAGGAGCGGTACCAGCGAGACACACCACCGTCGATAACACCTCCCAGGAGCGGTAACCGCAGGGACGACAATCACGAACGGGCGATACAGACGGAGCACTGTAGCCGAGTGCGTCGCGGCACACATTACCACGCGCAGAAGACACAGGAACAGGCCACACAGTCGTCCGACTCCGACCGATTGGGAGACACCAAGCAGGACCGCCTCCGCGCAGACAGACGCTCAACATCTGAAGCCTTTGTCACACACACGGCGTGCAGTTTCGACGCCAGCGAAGCTACGGACATCGCTTCAGCAAGGACCGCTGAAGTGGACGTGTTACGTGCAGTTCTTGTTTAGCCGGATGCTTGGCACGTATTTTCTCTTTTATTTATCGCGAAATTTTGTTGTGTTAGACTGGGATCTGAATGATATACACTGCTCGTAATTTTTAAGACTATTCTTGCACGTGCTAACCTTTTCGAGCGTCGAGAGGCTTCTGCCCATCGGTACCCGTACGTGTATATAGAGGGGGCCGTATGCCCCGATGGTGCCTCTGGCGGCGATCGCATGTAACTAATTCAAACTAAAGAAATTTGGCCAACGGCCTGAACAGGACGACGACCACACCTGCAATCTCGTGGCGAGAAAAACCCGTCACTCGTAGGAGTCGCTAGAGAGCGACGCAATCGGCCTTTTTCAGCGCCACACAAAAACGAACCACTGTACATAATTGTAACTAAACTTAATATATTTATTATTAATTAGTACGATCGCCTACTTCACTCAATCGACATCCGTCTCGTGAACATATCCACGCAACTTCCACAGTATCAATATATATATAGTAATGTTTCTTTTATAAAATTTGTTATTTTAGAACTGAGTGTATCGCTACAAAAAGTTGGAAATTGAATTGGATAAAAGTGAGCAACTTTATTGCTAAGATATATTTGAACAAAAATATTTTCTATTTATATTAGTAGGGTATATAGGAGAGTTCTAAGCGATGATCCTCTGGGGGGGGTGAGGGGCAAGGGGAAACCGGCGCGGGGGTATGACATCACGCGGGGAATCGCATCCTAACCGATAGGCGAGGAACCCGCTAACCTAACCGGTAGGCGAGGGGTCCGCGGAGAGGGGGGAGAGGGACCGCGTCTTAACCGACAGGCGAGGGACCCGCGGAGAAGAGGGAACGTGAAGGTACGATGCCGCGAGTAGGTGTGAGAGAGATAGCGCGAGGCGTCCGCAATGTGTAAGAGAAGGATAGCGCTAATGATATTCTATGAGCGAGGGAGAAGGATAGCGCGAGGCGTCCATATGAGCGTAAGACAAGGATAGCGTTTGCATGCACGTTGGAGAGAGATGGCGCAAGGCATGCACTTGGGAGAGGGATAGCGCGAAGGATGCACTTGGGAGAGAGAGAGATAGCGCGAAGCATGCACGCGGATGATACGCGTCAATGTCCGAAATTTAAAAATCCGGGGATTTCTATGTCGCTCGTGGTATTGTACTATAAATCAAAATTATTATATAATATATTATAATATACTATAAATAATTAATGTAATATAAAACATAATTTTAATATAAAATAAAAAATGCTACTTACTCTCTGGTATACTACTAGATTCAATAGGGCTCTCAACAGCCCCATCACCAGATCGTGAGCCCACCACGACGCGTTCCAGCGACCACGACACAACACGGCGTCAATTAAAGACGGCATTTTGAATATTTTCACGTAGACACTTAATGGACTTCGTCTCTATTCGCTGTCAGACACTTTGTGACGGACACAACGGGATAGACATTGTCTCGAATATTTTAAAGTAGGGGATGAATCACTTACGAAGAACGCTTACTCTCAACTCTTGTTAAGAAAACAAAAGGTAGCACGTTCCCGCGGACAATTGTCTACAAGTCTTTTAAATATGAATAATATATTATTATAATATGTAAACCACTATCGAACGGCTATTGAATGACTATCGAACGGGTATTGAAAAGCTTTGAACGGCTATCGAACGGCTTTGAACGATATTTTAATTAACTAGCTGACGCCGCTATCTAACGTCACGTACTGAAATTTAATACTCGCATACTGGGATGAGAAAGAGGAAAAGGGAAGAACAAAAGAGAATGAAAATATATTTTAACAATAATATATTCTAAAAAATGTTTGGGTGAATCTTTATGATGATTCGTGCACCAATTGAATATTTTAAATACATTTTGTAAAGCGCAATATTTCAAATGTTTTTCACAGCGCATAGTATTAGTAACATCTAGCTTATTTAACGAAGTGATATCTTCATAGTCCGCATCCAAGGTCTCAATAATAACGTCGTTTCTCGCATCATCGTCAAGTATATCGGCCAGCCATTCTCGTTTTTCGTGTCCTTTAACATACACGATAGGAGATGCTCCATCTTCCTCTTCCGTCGCACCCACCACAGCTCTCGTAATCAAACGCCTAGCGAAGCTGTATGGAACGTTTCCATCCTCCCATTGAAGTCCATGATGATGTCCGATTAGCCGTGAAGCTTGGCATTTCTCAGATTTTGTAAGCGCACGCCATGGTACGGGACTTGCAAAAAAGTAGTGAGAAAGAACAAATCCATTTCTCAGTATCGCTACTTCCTTCACGACAATGTTTCTCCCGATAATGAATCCTTGCAGATCCACAAACGTTGGCGCGATCATGCTGATAATATTACTGTACGATTGCAAGAATGATGTACGACTGCTGTCGATCGTTTAAATCTCAATCTTTATATATTTTTGATATTGGAGGTGATATTTGCTGATCTAGGTAATTTTACGAACTACGTTCGTTGGTCAATTTGCAGTCGTCGAATACAGTAATATCTTTTGACACAGCATTTTTTCTACCAGTCTGCAGCGCAAAGATCACGTATCGCGGCTTCTCCAGCTGAGAGGCGGCTTTCACGGTCCACGAATGCTTGGTCGTATTATGCAATAGAGGAAATTCGTATAGATCCCAAGAGCGAAAACTCATATTCAAGTATCGCCCGCTTTCCAACGCGCGTAGCAAGGATAGTTTATTGACCTCGCTCAATATTACATGAGGCATACGCCATTGTATCTTGAATAATTCGATATCAGCTTCAGTCAAAGCATTTCCAAATATGCAATTGTTGTCGTTGCGCGA
>NW_021851867.1:49831-55427 GCF_003651465.1 Formica exsecta
TTAGCGTAACCAGATATCTGATTATTGTCACCCGATACCGCAGTCACTCGTCTACTCGCAAAAATATTGTCCTTCGCAAAAATATTGTCTCTCGCGGGCTCCGTGCTTTCGTTCATCACAAGCATTTCATTTGTCAAACGCTTTATTTTTGCCGCCGCCGTATATGCAATTTTACGGTAATTTCCTCCTCGAAAATCGAGCAATTGTCCTTCTTGATCAACAAAGCGTATCGTTAAATCAGTAATGCTCCGTGCGACGATCGGTAGATAAATGATCTGTGCTGGCGGTTCCGATATCTTATATCCTGGCGGCACGCTCGGTGAAAATCCAATTGTACATTAGTTGTTACACCGGCAGGCATTTTTATTTTGACGTTTTTTTTCTTGGCCGCTGTTGAGAACCCTCGTCCGCGCTTGTATGGAGCGAGATAAAGTCTGTGACCTTTCATGGCGCGATTATGACGCTGCATTTCTTCGAGCTGACGTTGCGCCGCCTTGCTATCGTTAACCGCCTTCGCGATTCCCGCTGCTCCGCCAGCCAACGAACCGAGAACTCCCAATAATGGTAAAATGGGTAAAATACCACCGCGCTTCGCTATAGGAAGTATTCGTTTTTTCGCAGTCTTTTTCTTCATCGATGATTTTTTTGTTTTCATCCCCATACCGAATTTTGTCTTTGCTTTCATAGCCGCCCAAACAGCTGTAGCGGCTGCTCTTTCGCCAATGGTCGTATCTCTCGCGGTAATACGTGTTCGCGCTTTCGTGGCGAGTATATTATCCGCAACGTGTCGTTGACCGAGATCGTTGCTTCGGGAATAAGCTATGTCGTGCTCGCGAAACGCGGCATCCAATGGATTGATACCTCGATCGCCTCTAGCCAGTCGTGTTTCTAAATGAGTTCCCGGTCCGCAAAACTGATAGCCTGGAATACGTAATTCGATAGAAAGTGCGTTTATCGCACGATTTAACAAACCGCTACCTCTTATAATTTTTGCTGGCATTTGCCACAATCTTTTATTAACGGTGTTGGACCATCGAAATGTGTTTGTTGGCATGGCAAATTATAATGTCGCGTGCATCGATGATACTGTTGAACCTCTGAGTCAGCTTTTATATGTTCGGGAAGCTTGTCCCATAATTGTTCCACGTAGCTACCAAAGTCTCGCAGTAATACAATCTTGAGGATAATCTGTAACTGCTCGGTGGTAAGCACGAGAATATCGCTGTCAACCGATAGAAGAAGAAACATTTTTGAGACTGAGCGGTTTCGATTCGGTGCGCCTCTATAAATAGGGCCCCGATGACTCATTTTCCAAAATCTGATTTGAGATTCGCGAGAGCAAACATGCGGTTCGTGCGACAAGCGACGATAATCAAAGTGATAAATTTTGACGATAAAACACGAGTAATGTCCGAGAAAGAAATAAAAGAAATACGAAACATGCTGCTGACTACTATACGCGGTTTACTATTATTATTTGCGGTCCTTCGAATTGCGGTAAGACTAACGTGTTGAACGTGTTGATAGAAAGTCCACACGGTGTACATTTCGAGAATGTGTACGTATACTCGAAATCACTTCAACAACCGAAATATCGATACTTGGAAAATTTGCTATTATCGATCGATGAAATCGGTTATTTTACATTCTCTAATAATAGTGACGTTATTCCAACGAGCGAGGCGCTTCCGAATTCCATTTTTATCTTTGACGACGTCGCATGCGATAAGCAAGATACGATAAGAGAGTACTTTGCAATGGGTCGACACTCGAGCGTCGACTGTTTCTATCTTTGTCAAACGTATGCCAAGATACCAAAGCATCTTATACGGGACAATGCAAATTTACTGATTTTATTTAAACAAGATAGTACAAACTTGAAACATGTATACAACGATCATGTAAATACTGACATGTCTTACGACGATTTTCGCGCATTCTGTCAGAAATGTTGGCAACACAAGTATGGATTTGTAGTGATTGATAAAGACAGTTTACAGACTAATGGACGATATCGAAAAGGATTTAACGATTTTGCAATACCATAAAGTGGTTAGTCGCTATCGATACATCGATCGAGCAACGTCTAAAAATTCTTGTCCGAGCGCAACATGACGACGACGATTGACAGTGACGATCGTGAGAAGATTGCGAGAGAGATTGTAAAAACGAGCGAATCGATCCGCAAAAAATATCGTTCTTTAAAAACCAGTCGAATGGAGGAAGACGTCGCATTGAAGAGGCACTTTAAACCAATTATCGAACCTCTAAAACAACTTGTCGAAAATACAATCAATGTGGAATCTAATGAAGCAAAAATCGAACCATCGAGTATGCTCGAAGACAAGCATCCGAAAAAAGAGTCTGGAACAAAGCGAACAAGGTCAAATATATCATTCAACGATTCGCTAATAACTTCTACTCCAAATCAATCAAAACGTAAGCGAATGAAACAATTATCAAATGTGGTTACTTCTACTCCGATAAAAGATGTACAATCGAGTCAAATATTGTACGAAAGATCGTCTCCGTATGTGGAAGAAATTTTCGAAACCATGCCTGAAACGCTTGTGACGTCGGTTCAATATCAACTACAAATGTCCGAGTGTCAAAATACATTGCGCACACATCTGGGTCCACAGGGCAAAAATATGTGGGAGCTATTTTGAGTCAAGATAAAAATATCAGTATGGATTATGTTGGCATGGCAAATTATAATGTCGCGTGCATCGATGATACTGTTGAACCTCTGAGTCAGCTTTTATATGTTCGGGAAGCTTGTCCCATAATTGTTCCACGTAGCTACCAAAGTCTCGCAGTAATACAATCTTGAGGATAATCTGTAACTGCTCGGTGGTAAGCTCGAGAATATCGCTGTCAACCGACAGAAGAAGAAACATTTTTGAGACTGAGCGGTTTCGATTCGGTGCGCCTCTATAAATAGGGACCCGATGACTCATTTTTCAAAATCTGATTTGTGATTCGCGAGAGTAAGCATGCGGTTCTCGCGACAAGCGACGATAATCAAAGTGATAAATTTTGACGATAAAACTCGAGTAATGTCCGAGAAAGAAATACGCAAGCATGGAAACATGCTGCTGACTACTATACGCGGTTTACTATTATTATTTGCGGTCCTTCGAATTGCGGTAAGACTAACGTGTTGATAAGTTTGATAGAAAGTCCACACGGTGTACATTTCGAGAATGTGTACGTATACTCGAAATCACTCCAACAACCGAAATATCGATACTTGGAAAATTTGCTATTATCGATCGATGAAATTGGTTATTTTACATTCTCCAATAATAGTGACGTTATTCCACCGAGCGAGGCGCTTCCGAATTCCATTTTTATCTTTGACGACGTGGCATGCCATAAGCAAGATACGATAAGAGAGTACTTTGCAATGGGTCGACACTCGAGCGTCGACTGTTTCTATCTTTGTCAAACGTATGCTAAAATACCCAACCATCTTATACGGGACAATGCAAATTTACTAATTTTATTTAAACAAGATGGTACAAACTTGAAACATGTATACAACGATCATGTAAATACTGACATGTCTTACGACGATTTTCGCGCATTCTGTCAGAAATGTTGGCAACACGAGTATGGATTTGTAGTGATTGATAAAGACAGTTTACAGACTAATGGACAATATCGAAAAGGATTTAACGATTTTGCAATAACGTAAAGTGGTTAGTCGCTATCGATACATCGATCGAGCAACGTCCAAAAATTTTCGTCCGAGCGCAACATGACGACGACGATTGACAGTGACGATCGTGAGAAGATTGCGAGAGAGATTGTAAAAACGAGCGAATCGATCCGCAAAAAATATCGTTCATTAAAAACCGGTCAAATGGAGGAAGACGTCGCATTGGAGAGGCACTTCAAACCAATTATCGAACCTCTAAAACAACTTGTCGAAAATACAATCAATGTGGAATCTAATGAAGCAAAAATCGAACCATCGAGTATGCTCGAAGACAAGCATCTGAAAAAAGAGTCTGCAACAAAACGAACAAGGTCAAATATATCATTGAACGATTCGCTAATAACTTCTACTCCAAATCAATCAAAACGTAAGCGAATGAAACAATTATCGAATGTGGTTACTTCAACTCCGATAAAAGATGTACAATCGAGTCAAATAATGTACGAAAGATCGTCTCCGTATGTGGAAGAAATTTTCGAAACCACGCCTGAAACGCTTGTGACGTCGGGTCAACATCTATTACAAACGTTCGAGGGTCAAAGCACATTGCGCGGAATGATCCTAACGAGTTGGTAGATCGCTTGCGATTGCTGGAAGCTTCGCGTCAAGCCGGAAACAATGCCCCCGACAATGAAATATTATCAGTTATCGAGGAACTTTACGAAACTGGCCTTATTATAAATTAATCTATGCGTCGGCGAAACGAGTCAGTCTGTCATTATTGTTTGTATCGAAATATCGAATAATAAATTTGGATTAACGTTGGGAACACCGAACAACTCATACTATCAATGGAATGGATTACTATGAAATTACGTGCGCGATAACGCTCTGTGTCAGACAGCCTCCGGCTTTGACGCAAGGTCGCGCAAAATACGACGGGTAGCGCAACCGGAAGATGATACTGATGCCGCAAACAAACAGGACGTGAAAATACGTTTCAAGCCTTTAGAAGATAGACTGGAAGAACTTGAGAAAAAATTAATCACGCTCGAGACGAATGTGCAAACGCTGCAAATAATGATGGATGAGATGCAGAAAATGCTTCGGTATGCAACTCACGCGCAGACTACATCTAATTCTGCGCAGGAGAAGAAAGATATATAAAGAATATACGTGGAGGGATTATCTCATTATTGCAAATTATGCCTCGATCAAATATGTCGCAAAAGACCTTTGAAAAACAGCTGCTCGTGGAAGAATTGCATGCTCCAGCGAGAAAAAATTTTCCACGTAGACGTGTCATATAGTACACGAATACGACGACCTGTGACAGGCGGACGTAGTCGAGATGCGTCCATATGCATGATTCAACAAAGGCTACAACTACATACTCACAGTTATCGATTTGTTGAGCAAGTATGCGTGGGCTGTACAGCTCAAGAGTAAGAGTGGAAACGAGATGTCGGATACGATCGCAAAGATAATTCGAGACGATGGAAGATGCCCGAAAAATTTTCAAACCGACAGAGGAAAAGAATTTTACGACGCAAATGTACAGAAAGTCGTGAAGAAGCATAGCATTAATCATTATTCGACGTACTCTATCATGAAAGCCTCGGTCGTGGAACGATTCAACCGAACGTTAAAGAACAATATGTGGAAAATGTTTACGCTTAATGGAAATTACAAGTGGATCGACGCGTTGTCCCGGCTCCTTGGAGAGTACATTGCGCGAAAACATCGATAACTTTTAATACAACTTTTGCGGAAATTTTCAAAAATGTCTGCTAATAACAAGACATCAATTTTTAAATACAAGTCGCTATATTCGCCCAGCGTTCGAATGGAGAGGGCGTTCCCACACGTTCTCGGCGTGCGCGTAATCGCTCTCGGATATTGTGTCACCGGTCAAGGAACTGTAAAATGATT
>NW_021851867.1:55567-59666 GCF_003651465.1 Formica exsecta
GCGACGAGAATGATACGCGGATAACGAATCGTCGTACGAACAATGTACATAATAAGCAATACTAAGTACTTTATCATGTTGGTAATTTCTTTCTTCCTCTGTCTTCTCCAAAACGCACTCCAAGTCGGCGTATACGACAAAAGGAAGCCGCTCTTTCCGATTATAATTGTTGAACGTGAGCCACTTGTCCTTATCGCTCGGTAATCGGATAGCGCACTCGTTCATCTCTCGACAGTCCACCATATGTGACTGTAACTTGTCATTCGAGCCAATGTAAAGCAAACATCTGTAAAAGAAATTTTTTAATTTTTGTTCAATTATTTGTACAATGTATTTTATTAAATATATATGTACCGATCGCAGATATGTATTTGGCCATTATGTTTGCTCAATTGCGAGCTCACGAGTCTGGATAGATTCTTGATCCACGCGAAATGTCCAACGTTGTTGTCTTTCACGTACAGCAGATTTACGTGTTTGTCTCTTTTTAGTTCACTAAGACGTATCGGGACAATGTTTTTTTCCTTGATACTATATACATTTATAGAGATATCGTTGGCAAGTTCGAATTTTTTGATTTGATTCACAGTCACTGGAAACTCAATGTCTTGGAGATCCAGTACTGTCGTATAATGTGAATACGAAGATTGTCGATAAACATGATCTTCAGTTGGATATAGAGCGGCGACTACAGAGCACGCAAAACACGCACTGTCTTTAGATTGCACGTTAATCACCGCTCTTTTCTTCATTATCGCCCGCGGTAATTTTATGTGACATCCCGCGCGCATAGGATTATACTTGTTTATATTCACAATTAAATCGATTATTCGCGACAATGCCCACCCGCTATCGCGTTTCTGAAATTCTTCGAGCGATGCTAGAGAGGGCTCGACAACGCGCCGCTCGTACTATTCGCGTAAATCAGATGTGCGAAAGAGTTCATAATTTCTCGTATTGATACTTTTATTTGCGCGTCTATCACCCGTCACAAATTCTCCATTGAACACTGTATTAACTTTCACATTAAAGTGTTTCTTCAGCACGTTTTGCACGTGTTCGAACACAATGTCTTTGGTATCCTCGAAATATTGACGAGGCTCGATGTGATTATGATTTATAACCGCACCTGTCAATATGCGGCTCTCGAACGCCGTATCGATTTCTCGCCAAATTAATCCGTGTTGTCGCGTGCTGCATCCTGCACCCGCATGTACAAAACGCCTGCGTAACGAATTCTTCAATCCCTCGAGTCGTGCGATTCGGGCAATCAGTGATTGTCAAATCCTGATCGATAATCGTGGACCTTTGATTCGACTTTGCTCTTCCAACGATTCGATATATTCGTCGTATTGTTGCTCCCACGCAACGTACTCCTCTATCGAATTCACCCATGTAGATTGCTCGCGCAGATTTCGTTCGGCACAAGATCGCCCTGGAGATGAAGCTCGACTCGATTGAGGTCGCGATTTCTCTTGGCGCGATTTGACCTTGGCGCGACTCGACCTTGACGCGACTCGTTCCTTAAGGAGCCGATTTTAGCTTAAGGCTGGGATATTCCGCGAGGTAGATCGACTCGTCCGCGAATAGCGCGAGATCGCCCGAGGGTCTTCGATACGCGGCGGATAGGCGCGTGAAATTCGCTGGGAGAAACGCCGCGTAATCCGTGAGCGTCATGGGCCTACAGTAGCGTTTCTCAATTACGTCGATTGACCACACATTACGGCGATTAGCTATATATAATCGGTGATTCATTATCAGCGCGGCGTCCACGCGCCGTAAAGCGCAGAGATCCGCGCGCGCGGGGTCAATTGACGCGACACTCGTCGTAGCGGGCGCCGCGGTAGTCGCGGGAGTCGCCGTTGGATAGTTTCCGTCGTCGTAAGACCCGTACAGATTCTGTATAGCCAGAATATCATCTATGATCAACTTAACTGGAAATTGATTCTCGATATCGGATATATATGGAAACATTATCGAGTCGTTGCGCATGCTGTGTTGTAGACCCAAAGCGTGGCCAATCTCGTGCGTCAGCGTTTGCAACAAATGATGCGTGTTGGGAGGATTTTTATTTAGATACACGTGCCACGGTTCTGAATCGTCAACGTGTACCTCTGACGCGAAATCGGTCATTCCAGAGGGAAAGAACGCGTGAGCTAGGGCTCCCCCGGGACCGTCGAAGGTCGCCGGGCAAATGCCTATATTCCTGCGATTCGCGTAAGTGTGCGCGCCCGTTCGATACGATATCAATATATCGGGTCGCAGCGGGTCGCGCGCGAAAGTTAGCAACGAATTCACCGCCCATAACGCGAACGCCGCTTCGGCCGTTCGCGAGAGTTCCTCGCTAGCTACCTGAAAATTCCACGTGAGGCGCGTTTTCGGCCATTTTCGCGCGATCGGGCTATACGCGCGATCGGGAATATCTGCGAGACCGCATCGCGATTTGCGCATAAGGCTAAGCGTAACTGCGTCTAACTCGCCGTTTTCTGATAATTGATATTATTCCTGAAACAGCGACAAAGCGCGACGCAGAGATGTCGCGTTATCGGATGATAGCGATTCTCCGTCGTCCTTTATCGGCGCGGGTGGGGGGAGAGAAAATGCGATTCGTTCGAAAAAGAGTCGCAGTTCGCCCCGATTAGAGGGACGCGACCTTTCGACGGTGAGCGAATTAGGATGCGCGTTATCTAGCGGACGCTCGAGTTCCTCGCGGTTTTACTTTTTTATTATTTCTATTTTTATTATTCGTTTATCTTCTAAGAAGAACACTTGACGAGCGATTAGAGAAACGTAGTAGAATCAATCGCACATATTATGTAAATGATCGCGTCGTTCGAACCACCAATCATGCAATTTACAAGCGTTCTCTAACGCGCAATTCTTCGCGTGATATCCGCAGTGAAAGGCCCGCGAAGCGTTTAGAGTTTCCAAACGTTCGATATTCTCGTAATCAGCATCGATAGTCTCGACGGAGACGGCAACGTCGCGATCGTCGGCAACGTTTCCTAAGATCTCGATCAGCCATTTTTTCTTCTCGTGACCTTTAAGGTAGATTCTTATCGCTGAATCGGAGCTAGATTCTCGACATACTGCGTCCCGAATGAGTCTTTTCATCGACCCGTAATTCACGTGTCCGTCATTCCACTTTAATTGATGATGATTAGATGTCAACCAACACGCTCGCGATTTTTCCGCTCTCGTTAGCAGAACCCAAGACATTGGTGGGCGAAAGATATAATGCGTCAATTCCACGCCATTTCTTAACACGGCTACTTCTTTCGCGACGAATCTCTCGTTAACTACGAAACCTTGAAGATCGACGAAGATCGGTGCGTCCATCGTCGTTATTAGCGGTACTCGAAGTGTGCGCCTCTATGCCTCTATTATCATATTTTGAATATCATCACGCTTATACGATTCTGCGCACAACGTTGGTGAGCGGATTGTACTCCACCACTCGATCGTGCGATCGTGAACAGTAAGCTGTGGTATTAGAGGGAATGTTCTCCTTGCAATCAAACTCTATGCGAACGTCCACGGTGGCGCTTTTAATCGATTCGTTTTGTCGAGAACAGTCGATGACTACGAGCGGGCCGTAGAATAAAAATTTATTCAGATTTAAGAGCGCTTCGTCATTGTCGCATCCGTAATACGTTCTTCGAAATTTTTTTGAGTACACGTATAGCACTGCAACTTTGCGCTTATCGAAATCTAAATTCATATCATCGTAAAGATAAAAATCGGAATTAAGATACAATAATTCATTAGTTAGTTTGCAATTGTCGAATAGGGAAGGCTCCTCGGATAGAACGTTCTTCTTTCCGGACTGTAGCGCGAAGATAACGTATCGCGGTTTTTCGAGTTGCGTCGCCGCTTTGACAGCCCACGAATGTTTAGTCGTGCTCTGTAGAAGCGGAAACTCATAGAAATCCCACGAGCAAAAAGCGACACTCAGATATCGTCCGCTATCCAACGTGCGCAATAATCTTAATTTATTAATATCGTTTAACACTATATGAGGCATTCGCCACTGTATCTTTAATAAAACGATTTTAGGCTCTTGCGTTTCGCGCGATATGATACAATTGTTATCATTACG
>NW_021851867.1:60245-62504 GCF_003651465.1 Formica exsecta
ACGATTCTGCGCACAACGTTGGTGAGCGGATTGTACTCCACCACTCGATCGTGAATGATAAGACAGTAAGCTGTGGTATTAGAGGGAATATTCTCCTTGCAATCGAACTCTATGCGAACGTCCACGGTGGCGCTTTTAATCGATTCGTTTTGTCGTGAACAATCGATGACTACGAGCGGGCCATAGACTAAAAATTTATTCATATTTAAGAGCGCTTCGTCATTGTCGCATCCGTAATACGTTCTTCGAAATTTTGAGTACATATCGTATAGCACTGCAACTTTGCGCTTATCGAAATCTAAATTCATATCATCGTAAAGATAAAAATCGGAATTAAGATACAATTTGACATTAGTTAGTTTGCAATCGTCGAATAGGGAAGGCTCCTCGGATAGAACGTTCTTCTTTCCGGACTGTAGCGCGAAGATAACGTATCGCGGTTTTTCGAGTTGCGTCGCCGCTTTGACAGCCCACGAATGTTTAGTCGGGCTCTGTAGAAGCAGAAATTCGTAGAGATCCCACGAGCAAAAAGCGGTTATCTAAGATAGTGCGAGACTCTAAGCGGTGCCCGAAAAATCTGCAGACCGACAAAGGAAAAAAATTTTATAACGCTGAAGTGAGAAAATTCGTGGAAAAGCGCGAAGTGAATCATTACTCGACGTACTCGGTGATGAAAGCATCGATCGTCGAACTATTTAATCGCACACTCAAAAATTCTATGTGGAAATATTTCACGCTAAGCGGAACGTATAAATGGATAGACGATAATCTGAGTCAAGATCGTGGCAAATTGGAACAGAGCGATGATTTCCATTATTTTTTTATTGTGGAAATACTCAAAAAAACACGCGCGAGTCCGTCTTTCTCGCGCTCCATACAGATTCCTTCTCCCGCCGCTACGCGGCCGCCGCGTCCTGCGTTTTCTCTTTCGCGCTTTATACGGACTCTTTCTCACGCTTTATATGAATTCTTCATCGCGTCGTTAAGCGAACGTCGTATCTCGCGGTAACCTTTTTTCGCGTTGCTCGATATATAATGCTTTCGAGAACATAATAAAAAAATCACGGAAATTATTGCTCTATCTAACTTGTGGCAAATCCTGACTTAGGTTAGGATTCGCCGCGAATCGGACAGAGCGGCAATTTGCATGATTTTTTATTTTGTGGAAATACTCGAAAAAACACGCGCGAGTCCGTCTTTCTCGCGCTCCATACAGATTCTTTCTCACGTGTAATAGTATGCGGGATCTAAATTATAACTTCTCATACACGTGTCGCGAAAATTTTCGAAGACGTCGGCTAATAAAAGAACGTCATTCGAGAAAGGCTCGTCGAATCGCGCCTCGCTCGCCTCTCGCACGAACTCTTCCGCGAAGCTGATCTTTTCTTTACAGTACAGACAGTCATCTATATAACATTCGCTTAGTTCCTTCTTCAAACAATTAGATATTTCCAAATTCTGTATATCCTCGATATTTCTAATTCAAATATTCACCACTTTTCCAGCTAATCTCAATAAAGCGCTCGGTGCGCGCTTCATCACGCCGCGAATATTCTCGAACGTAGAAAAACAACTCGCCCCGAAACGCGATAAGCGCGCTTATATCGCCAAAAAACGAAGAAAAACTCGCTCTGATACGCGATAAGCGCGCTCGTATCACCGCTAACTGTTCCTCTCTCCTTTCAACAGTCCCCCGATAATCCTCCGTCTCCCTCGGCGCCGGATACCCGGCATCCGCTCGCGGATCGCGCGCTGGGAGCATCGCGCATCCCTTAAGAATCGCGATAGCGGATTGCGCGCTAAAAACAGCGCGAGATATCGTCGTCGCCCCCCTCTTAGGAACGTCAAGGTCGAGTCGCGATGGGAGAAACGCTTCGCGCGGGAAAAACGCTCCGCGCGGGAAAATATAGAAGAGGGTTTAATAACTTAGCCGCGCCGTAGAACGGTCAGTCATCGTGGATACGCCGAGCGCGTCAGTCGCTCTTCCTCGTGAGTGAAAGTAATTGTGTAGGCTGTATCTAACTCACGGCCCCTTGAGTGCGAGAGAGAGGTACCCTTGGAGAACGAGAGACAGCGAACACTTTGTTAGCAATCGCGGAGGGAGTTCGGGCAGGGGGGAGCTGGAGGGGAAGATCAGTGGAGTACGTAGGGTGAGGAGGAAGCGTGGCCTCGATCGAGCAGAGCGCCATCTCTTGAGCACTCTCGGCGACACGCTTCCCCCCCCCCCCCCCCCCCCCCCCGGTCCTCCCCCCCGGATCC
>NW_021851867.1:62725-94048 GCF_003651465.1 Formica exsecta
GGTCCTCCCCCCCGGATCCCCCCCGCCGCACTCCCCCCGCAGATGCCAACAAACTGACGCTATCTCTTTTTCTCCTTTGGGTACCTCTCTCTCGCACTCAAAGGGCCGTGAGTTAGATACGGCCTAGATTACCTACTGGTGTGCCTCTTTACCATGATTTTATATTCTATCTTGATGTCTCTTTCTATCATGTGTATCAACTAAATCTTTATTTCACGGTTTGTCACGTACATTTTGACTAATGTCGATTATTGCATTTTTGTCGTCTAGAGATGATGTCAAATCCCAGGTGCATCGCGAAAGTTTCAAATTACATGCTGCTGTCCAAGTATGTTAGTGCAATTTAACCATGAGGATTATCCTTATATTTCACGATTTTGTCATGTTTTGACTCGCGCGTTTGAATTCTGATATCTAGGATGATGTCATCGCGAAGCAGCCGCACATCAGCGCTTGAAAATTTTATATTACGTTGCATTTTTGTGCAGTCCGCTTCACGATTTTTGTCATGTTTTGACACGCGCGTTTGAATTCGGGATTTTGATATATAAAACGCAGCTGACGTCTAGTTATGAACCGCATTGAAATACTCGAAGAATTAATTGTATTTTCTTTTTTTAAAATTTATATTAGATTTATAAAAATTAAATTAATATGCTCATAGAATATCATTAGCGCTATCCTTCTCTTACACATTGCGGACGCCTCGCGCTATCTCTCTCACACCTACTCGCGGCATCGTACTTTCGCGTTCCCTCTTCTCCGCGGGTCCCTCACCAATCGGTTAGGACGCGGTCCCTCTCCCCCTCTCCGCGGACCCCTCGCCTATCGGTTTGGACGCGGTCCCCCTCCCCCCTCTCCGCGGAACCCTCGCCCATCGGTTAGGACGCGGTTCACTTTCCCCCTCTCCGCGGACCCCTCACCTACCGGTTAGGACGCGGTCCCCCCGCGTGACGTCATACCCCCGCGCCGGTTTCCCCTTGCCCCTCACCTCCCCTCAGAGGACCTGGGTTAGAACCGGCCTAGATACACTACTAAAGTTCACGCGGAAGATCGGCTAGCGATAGAAGAATATACCAAAATAAGCGCGTTCTACGATAAAAGAAATGTTTATACTATATTGCGATTCCCATTAATTACACAACCGAGTTACGATATTATACACGTAATTACATTACCCATACCAATGAATAATAACATATTTACTGTAACCGAAATAAATAATAAAATAATTGCCGTAAATAAGGAAAAATTAACTTATCTTAGAATAACCAGAGAGCAAGGCTCGAGGGCGGAGGGCCTCTCCGATGTAGTGCTTATGCCAGATTCCGGAGAGGCCCTCACTAACGCCCAGATGTAGGTCACCCGGAGGGGTTTTAGTGGGTAGTCCCCCGGCCGCTTGTTTAGTCCCACATAACCCCGCCTCGAACCCCATCGAGGTGGGGTATGCGTAAAAGCATTTCCCCTCCGTTACAAAAAAAAAGGACGGATCGGACTCTAGATCAGGTAGTTCATTGCAGAACTCCTCTATAGCTTTTTCGAAATCGTCTGATTCCAAAAATTACGGGAAAAAGGGGGGTACATTATTCAGGGGGATTGTAGATAGCGAGGAGAAGGAACGTGGGGAAAGCGTAGGTTCGGTGGCTGGAGTGATATGCTCCAAGGAGAGGGAAGTAGATGGGGGAGTAGCTGGGGGAGGAGTAATTTGGCGAGGGAGAGAGAGTAGGTTTAGCGGCTACGTGTGATGTTTAAAGTGTATAGTGCAAAATTTGCATACCACGGGCGCTCGAGTCCTCCGACTCGCGAATGACTATTCGGCTGGGTGATAGGGTATGAATAGTACCGGATCTGGTTTTCACTACGAAACCAGTGTGAAATGTAATAATGTTTACTTAACGCGAGGGTTAAAAGTATAAATGAAATGGATAAATGTAACTTACTTTTTATTTCGTAGATAGAAGATATAGATTTGATTATTGGTTTGGTTTCGTGCCTTGCGGGTCGCTCTGGTTGCAGATGATCAACGATGGTGCCGGATGAGGACACTGGTATAACACTATTAATTCAATTTGCTTACCACGGTGCCAAGGAACTTAACAAGACTATGTCGAGGCTGGAGAGCAAGTACGTAAGTAAGTGTATGTCCCTTCGGGTCCTCTTTTTATAACTCTTTTCGGGAATGTATTCTAATTTCTAAGAGTGGGAATCTTCCAACACTTCAACGAATTGAAATTCCGCAGAAGTGGAGATTCTTCACCTTAACGAATTAAAAATTGTGCTAGTGTCCTCATTAGGCAGGGTGTTTCTTTTACTTTTCGAATTTTCACCCGTGATGATCGTCGATTGGTAATCTCGATATCAGTTCAGAGTCCCTTGAGCATTAGATTTACCTTGCGCACGTGATCTGATTAGAAAAAGTCTTACTTCTTTATGATTATTTTTATCAATATAGTGCAGCTGTATTTATTGAATATTTCGTTACAGGAGTATCATCATTATTCATTTAGTTGTATTTGTCAGATATTTCATTAGAAGGAATTTTATTATCTTTTCGGTATCAATTTATTCTTCCTCCGGAAAATTCTATTGCAAGGGTATCTACTGATTTTTATTTATTTTTAGGCGACCGGCGCGGTTTCGTCACCTGTCTCTCGCGTTTTTCTCACGGTTACTCATAGATATAGATATTGACAAGTGACTAGATGTTTAAAGAAATGTGTAGCGCAAGATGCTCTATTTACCGAACGATACATTTTTATCACCGATCGACTATCGTTGCCGCAACTTCGCGCAAGGAAGGAATCGTGGAATTGCCAGGATGTAACAGATGCTAATATTTTAAGTTTTTTCCCATGTTATTAATATAGATAAAATGTAATTTATAAATATAATTATTGAGAAGATAATATTTTTGCCTGGATATTATACATTATATTTTTCTATATTTACTTAGCGTGATTTTTTTATTTCACTTCTTTTTGATGCTAATCTTAGCGCTTTTTTTTACATCTGTGCTGTTTTTTTTAAGCGGATTTTACATATTTTTTAAAATTATTTTGTGAGCTATTAATAACATCGATTTAAGAAACTTATTAGTATATACGTATATATGTATATACAGTATGAATTTATAATAAAATTAATATTAATAATACTTTTACTAATTAAAACCAGGAAATATGCAATGAGAACCAAGTACAAGAAGTTTAGGTGCAAATAAAATAATATTTTTTTAAATAAAAAATAATATTTTTATTTTAGGTTATCATATATATCTTAATATAATAATAATAATAATAATTGTTAGGATTATTTAAGGAAATACTGCGTGACTCTTTAGCCTTTATAGATGATATTTATTAGTTAACAGAACACAGTTTCTGATTTACGAATACGAGAGTACAAAACGTGATGCCGCGAGCGAGCCGGTTAACGAACGTCTGAAAAAGGAAGTATAGTAACGCCACCAATATAAGAAGCGCGGATTACATATAAAACATTTATACCAACACCTCCTCTCAATACGCGCTTGAACAATATAGTTAGACATTAATATTCTTTAAACCGATAGCATCAATACAAAAATAATGTTTAGCTTTCATAACAGGATTAGTAAGTACATCAGCGGGCATTTGTTCCGAAGACATACAATGTATGTTAAAATTATATCGTTTTATTGCATCTCTAATAAAATGAAATCTAATATTAATATGTTTAGTTCTAGGATGCACGATAGGATTTTTTGCTAGTAATTGAGCTCCCATATTATCATTATAAATTGATAGTTGTGCAAGTTTACTTAATTCTAATTCTTTAAGAAATTCGCTTATATATATCCTATCCTTGGTAGCTTCGGCAAACGCCATATATTCCGCCTCGGTAGACGAAAGTGCAACTGTACGTTGTTAACAAACTGATGATTTCCAACTAATGAGTCCTTTAGATAAAACGATTACCGTCTATCAATTTTGCACCTTCCCCACCAGTCAGCATCAACATACATTTAAAAACAACATTACATTTTCCAGACTTCCTGAAAACTATACCATAATTAATAGTACATTTTAAATACCGAAGAACTCTCTTAGTCGCCCCCAGTGAATTGCTGCGTTACAATCATTAAACTGGGCCAAAACGGTAACAGCATGAGCAATATCAGGCCTCGTTGCAACTGCAAGATAAATTAACGCGCCTAGCTCCCGGTAGGGCCTCCTCTCATTTCTATCATTAGCAATTACTTTATGGGAGAGTCCCGATTGACCATGTTGATATTGACCACGGTCCCGATTGACCACGTTGATATTGACCACGTTAATATTGACCACGGTCCCGATTGACCACGTTGAGATTGACCACGTTGACATTAATGTGATCAATATTAACGTGGTCAATCGGGACCGTGGTTAATATTAACGTGGTCAATCGGGACTGTGGTCAATATCAATGTGGTCAATCGGGACCGTGTTCAATCGGGACCGTGGTCAATCGGAACTGTGGTAAATATCAACGTAGTCAATCGGGACTGTGGTCAATCAAGACAGTGGTCAATCGGGACCGTGGTCAATATCAACGTGGTCAATATTAACGTGGTCAATCTCAACGTGGTTAATCGGGACCGTGGTCAATATTAATGTGGTCAAACGGGTATCACTCATTACTTTATTAACTACAGTATCCTTGTCCATGGGTGTAGTGATAGGATTACAGTTTTTTATTCCATATTGCTTTAGTAAATTTAAAATATATCTTCTTTGAGACAAAGTAATTTGATCTTGACCTTGTATCTCTATTCCTAAACAGTAATTAGCCTTTCCTAAGTCTTTTACATCAAACGTTTTGGATAATTCCATTTTGACTTCTTTAATCCAATTCTGATCAGTTGATGCGATTAACATATCATCAACATATATGATCATATACAAGATGTGATTTCCTCTTCTGCAATGGTATACACAAAGATCGGAGATAGTAGGTTTGAGATTTAATTCTTGTAACTTCTTACTGAGTTTCTCATGGCATTGTCTTCCTGCTTGTTTAAGTCCGTAAATGGCTTTCTTTAGATAACATACAGCATCATTGTTGTTGTTCAAGTTTTTTATTAATTTTCTAGCAATAATTCGTATTTGTTTCTCTTCGCTTTGATCATTCCTTTAAACAGTCTTCTAATAGATCAGGTTTTTCCATGTATACATCTTCTTGAAGAGATCCATTTAAATAGTTATATCTACTTGTTTAATTATCATGGTTAATTCGACCGCTGTTGCCATTATCAGACGAATAGATTCTAATCGCGCTACTGGTGCAAAGGTATCCATAAAATCCACACCAGGGCGCTATGCAAACCCCTTTGCCACTACTCGGGCCTTTCGTTTCTCAAGGCTACCATCGGCCTTGAATTTATTAGTTAATACAACTCGGCAACCAATCACACTTTTATCTGTTGGATGTTCAACAATTTTAAATGTATTATTTTTTATTAAATTCTTTATTTCTGATTTGATGGCATGTTGCCATTTCTTTTGGTCGTTCCCATTCAGGGCCTTTTCTATGGTTACTTCTGTCATATTTGCTGCCAGCATAATTAAATTTGCTTCCTGATTTATGTCCTTTTCGAATCCATCTTCATCATCAGAACCCATCTCTGATTCTACTCTTTGAATGTCTTCTTCCTCTTCATCCTCTTGGTTATTACCGTCATCCTGATTATTACTGTCAATGATAGGGGCTCTGCGATGATGGAATAATTTCTTGGGACGCCCCCGTTTTCCAGTCCGTACTATCTTTGGTCTTCCTGTAGCTCTGCATGATTTTTCATGTACTTGTTCATCAGTTGTTTCCAGTTCTTCTCTGTTATCATTTGGAATATCCACGCAATCTTCATCCGATGATTTTGTATCCTCATTGTCCGATATGTAAATTGATGACGTTTTATTAGGCGTAATTTTATCATTTGATTGATAATCATCCTTAATATTTTCATAATAAGAGTTTTCTAATACCTTAACATCTCGGGACACAATGACTTTTCGCTCATTTTGAATCCATACTCGATATGCCTTGGATCTATCTGAATATCCCATAAATATGCCGATTTTCGATCTTGGATCAAATTTCTTCTTTCATAGATCCTTATTTAAGATATGTGCTCTCATTCCAAACGTCCGCAAATGTTTTAGATTAGGTAATCTTCCTGTCCATCATTCGAATAGAGTTTTTCCGTTTAAAATCTTTGTTGGACGTCTATTTCTTAAATAGTTAGCAGTCGAAACGGCTTCTGCTCAAAATCCTGTAGATAAACCAGCTTGCAAAGGCATGCATCTGGCCATCTCTATAAGGGTACGATTCTTTCGTTCTGCTACCCCGTTCTGTTCTGGTGTATGAGGTACGGCAAGGCGTCTCTGGATTCCTTCAGCCTTTAGGAATGTTTCAAATCTTTCATTACAATATATCCGTCCATTGTCGGTCTGTAAACATTTTATTTTGAGACCTGTACGCTTTTCCACGTAATTTTTAAAATCTTTAAATGCCTGGGATACTTTATCTTTTCCTTTTAAGAAATAAATTTCAGTCCATCGAGAATAATCGTCAATAAAAGATACTATGTATTTAGATCCTCCTAATGATTCGATACTCATAGGACCACATACATCTGAGTGAATGATTTCTAATAGATTTGAATATCTTTGCTTACCTCCTCTTTCGAATGGTGTAAATGTTAATTTACCTTGAATGCATGCTTCACATATAGGCATTTTCGAATCTTCTTTAATGAATATCCCAGTTGCTCTTTTATTCTTCATAAAATCCATCAAATCTCTTGCATTCAAATGGCCTAACCTTTCATGCCATAATTTAAACTGAAAATTGTTCTTTTGATAGTTAACATTTCTTGCTATTTCTTCCTTTTCTTGTATATAATAAAGATTACCAACACATTGAGCCTGTAGTTTAACTTCTCCGTCTCTTCCTATTATAACTGGTTCATTCTTTCCGAAAATTACTTTGTTACCTTTTTCTGTAATTTTTGCAACATATATTAAATTGGCCCTTAGATCCGGAACATATAGTACATCGCTAAATTCAATTGGTTTAATCTTGTTATTAACTAATGTAGTAATACCCACATTGCCACTTGCCTTCACCACAGCTGAAGCATTTGTGGCTAAGTTTAATTTTTCATAATCGACTGGTTTCATATGAATAAATTTCGATTTATCCTTGCATAAATGTGTTGTACAGCCACTATCTAAACACCAAGATTTTTGTCCTAAGCCTTCTGTTATTGCATAGGCATTACTATTCTCTTTTATATAAAATAACTCGTTTTCCTGCGCTGTGTTTATTATCACTCTTCTTATAATAACAGTCTGCAGCTCGGTGTCCTATCTTGCCACATTCAAAACATTTAAATTTATTGGGTTTTCTATTATCGCTCTTCGTATAAATTTCTTTATTAGTCTTATCTTTTTTAATTTGTTTCTGCGCTTCATAATAGTTGGGTTTAACTGTCATAGCTCCGTGCTCATCAATTTTCTTCTGATGCCTTGTTTCAAATTCTTCCAAAATCTTTATTTTTAAAGTTTCAAGGTCAGGCAGATCATCCCCCGATTTGATTGCACACCTGAAATTTTCATAGCTTTCTGGTAAACTATTTAATAGCATAGCACATTGCAAATTTTTATGTATATCAATTTCCATTCCAAATTATTGCAAGTTTGTCAATAATTTCTATAAATTTATCAATATGCTCGTGAATATCATCATTGCTTGATATACGGTGAGAAGTTAGACATCTTAACATAAATTGAACATAACTTTTCCCAAACATCATATGTTGTCCGGTATACTTTAATTTGTTTTAATTCTGACGGTTTCAAATCTGAACATATATTAGGTGTACAACTTTGCTTTCGCCGTTTTTTTTCCGAAATTCGAAGCTTTATTGTAAAAAACTGGTTATACATTTATGATTCAAAGTATTGTCCATCGCTGGCCACTACTTTCTCCCATCTTCACCAATATAAGAAGCGCGGATTGCATGTAAAACATTTATACCAACAATAATAATAATAATAATAATAATAGTAATAATAATAGAAATAGTATTAGTAATAAAAATAGTAATAGGGAGGAAGAGGAGGAGGAAGAGGAAGAGGAGGAGGTGGAGGAAGAGGAGGAGGAGGGGATGAGGAGGAGGAAGAAGAGGAGGAGGAGGAGGAGGAGGAGGAAGAGGAAGAGGAAGAGGAACAACAACAACAATAATAATAATAATAATAATATTAATAATAAACTAATGATATTAAGTAAACATTTTACAATTTTCAATATATTTTACGAAACATTTCGCATTTTATATATATATATATTTTTTTTTGTAAAATGTAATGTTTTTTATATAATGAATTTCTTTCATGACTCAACACTATACTTCAATATATTTTTTTATATATAAAATAACAAGAGAAATGTGCTTTAATAATTATCTTTATATTTAACTATTATTAATAGTAAAAATAATTTGATCAATAATGTTTTATTATCAAGATGAATAAAATAATATTTTAATTAATCAACAATTATAATATGTGATTATTTAGAGACAAAGCACGCGTGTCAAATATGCCCCGATAAATTTATGTGTCAAGGCATTTCTCTATTCTCGATTGTATAACAATTACTAAAACTTTAAAGGTTATTGTAAATATAATAAATATTAAGACATTTATAAAAATTCGATAAAATTGAAAGTAATGTAACTAAATTTAATGCGAAATATTACGTTAGTTTCAGATATTTTCTGTAATAAATAAATATAAAATTATAGAATAAAATAGAAATAAAAATTACTTTAATCTCTTTACACCAATCATCAATATTTAAAACTATTACACTGCACAAACTATAACACAATGAATCGCGTTGAGACAACGAAACCGAGAATCACTCTGCGCTGTGCTACGGTCTGCGTAGAAGTGTATATATGTAAAACTATTTCTTTTCTTCTTGAATATTCAATGTTTTTGTTTCATTCGCTCCTCACCAGCGCCTTTGTATTTGTAATGTTTATTTTGTGGGAGTATGTCCAAACGACGTTACCGTAAGATATGTTAATATATTGTTACGTCCGGACTCGTGGAGAATTGAGTCGGGATGAAACGCAACTTATACTTACCTCGAAACACACTCTCTCTTTCTTTTGCGAGACAGGTGTTTCCGAGTCAAACGAACAATACAGGGCCTTAGACAGGTCAATGACCGGAAGGGTCGCTCTTACTCTATCGAAAGGCCGTTCGCTCGGCGGTCTCTTTTTGGTAAAGGAACTGAATCCTTATTACCTGGGACGGGACCCTGTGCGATTTTGGATAACAGGAAGGAGGTTGGGTTAATGAATTACTCGAATTTAAAATTTAACGTTACATTTATTCAAAAATAAAATGAATGATTTTAAAAAGATAAAATTTAACAATGAATCATTTAGCTCGATTTATAAAACTGTTATAAAATAAATTTTCTTAAAATCTAATGTGTAATTGTGTTCGTGTGTGTATGTGAAGGTAAAAGAAAATTATGCATTCGCGGGTGATACATTAATGCGGAGGACATCAACCGGAATTAAACGGGGAAATTAAAATCTGCATTCCGGTTGGAAGTTTACAATAATCAGTTTTAGGAAAATTACATGAAATAAAAGTGTGAATAGAAAGATAAGGATAGAAAAATTATTAATTCACGGACGCCCGAGCCAGAAGTTTCCGTATCGTTCGATTCTTTCCTATTCTTCGCGGTTTTCGCCAAGACTTTAAAATGTTTCGCAGACATAGGTTTGAAGGTTTGTTTTGTGGTTGACCTTTTAATTAAAAGAAACAGTTCGAGAATTATTTTTAAAGAAATCAGAAGAATAAAATAAATAAAATGAAATAAAGTTTTATATTTTAAATAAAACAAATCTTAATAATAAAAATAAATTAATATAGAAATTACAATAATGGGGGTTACTATAGAAATGATGGAAGAAGGTTTTCCTTCAGGTCTGGCGGCTAAGTATGAATCCAACCATGACATTACGTCAAGATCTTGGCTAATCACACTTGGGGACTCGCGAAAGGGAAAAGATTACTTGAGTCTAGCAATAAGCGAGAATGCCAATCTTGATAGTTATTAAGATCTCGGCTAATCAAGCTTAAGGACTTGCGAAAGGGAAAGAATTGCTCGAGTCTAACAATAAGCGTGAATGCCAATCTTGACAGTGTTCAAGATCCTGGTTAATCAAACTTACGGATTCGCAAAAGAGAAAGGATTACTCGAGTCTAGCAATAAGCATGAATGTCAATCTTGACAGTGTTCAAGATCCTGGCTAATCAAACTTACGGACTCGCAAAAGAGAAAGGATTACTCGAGTCTAGCAATAAGCATGAATGTCAATCTTGACAGTGTTTAAGATTCTGGCTAATCAAACTTACGGACTCGCAAAATGGAGAGATGATTCAAAGGAGAGGAGATAGAATGTTTAATAAGCAGAGATAATTTAATAATACAACTAATAAATATTTATGTATGAATACTAATTAAAGATTCAAATTATTAGCAACAAACTGTTTCCTTTGGGAGGAAGGAAAGGAAGATGAGAAAATGATACAAGAGAAAAAAAAGCAAGAAAAGAAAAGAAAATTTTTGGACTCACTACTCGCTGTGTGCGAAGGTGACGAATCTAAAAGTTTCGTTGGACAAGCAAACCAAGGTCTATCTCGTGGACTAGGGCTGTGCGGAAAGGGTGGCTCAGAGATTCGCTCAGTTGTTGTAATGTTGATTGTGATGTTAATTCACTTGACACTAAATGTCACTTATCACCAATGATATTCTAAGTCTTTTGATTGTATGGGAAACCGCATTCTGCACTCGCACAACTGTAAGAAGCGCGAAGAAAGAAAAAAAAGAACCGTGGAGATTAAGAATTGAGTATTTACTGCATCGGAAATTGAAGACAAAAATGGGTTGAAAGTTAAAAGCAGACTGGATAGAAGGCTTCGAATCGAAAGGCGAAGATGAACTAACTTTTCTGAGGGAGGATTTCGCGTACATCGAATCTTAGCGTCTCTTCGCGTACCCTCTCCATTAGGCAGGCAATATTCTTTTTTAACGAATCAATCTTTAAAATGGTACCCCTCTCATGATTTGAGGGCGTCTCCCTTTTAAAAGAAGGTCCAGGAGGTTGCGCCTATTGGTGTAGGCTTTTGTTTTTAAAAATTAAGTCTTGCCCACTGGAGAGTCCGCCTTGATCGGCTAGGTTGACAGTTTTATTATTCACTTGAGTTTTATCTCAAGCAGATAACGCGCAAGGGTGGTCTAGCAGGCGAGCACGTGGTGTCAAGTGTCACGAGTTTCAGTCGCAGATCGTAATTACGTCGATAAGACATCGCTCTAATTCTAAGAAGGGCTTTTGTTCGAGGCTCTTCTTACATCGTGTTTTCACTAGCAGGCTTTCGAGGAAAAAATATTATTTGATCCGTTTGTTTGTCTCTTGCATGCCCACTATTTAGATTTCGAGCCTTCTCATGGTTTGGGTATCTTTTAGTTACCGTTTAAAAAAAAATTCCTGGTCTTCTAGCGGACCTTTGTGTTCGAATATTTATCGCGCATGGTTTACGTTCTGAAATGTTAGTCTCGCTTGCTAGATATTCTTTTAGTTTAATGTTTATGTCAAATGCAAAGAATTCCAGAGCGTAAGCGTTTAATATTACGTGAAAGAAAAGAATCGTGGAGTCCACCGGACGTAACAGTATCATGTATTTAATAACAAAAAAGACGAAACCGTAGAATATGTCAACAAATTATGTATCTATTGTAACGAGAAAGACTAGATAGATATACTTATATTACATTTATTATAACATTTATAAAATATAATACAAACTAAAATAACTTTACATAACAGCTAAAAAGTGCTTATAACAGCTAAGTTTTTTTTACACGAAATTTTTTTATATTTATTTTTTTAACCTTAATTTTTGAATTTTTATTTTTTTAACTTTAAATTTTTTAATTTTCAAAAATTAATTTTTTGTGTCTTGTATTTTTCTTTCTTGAATATACCTTTGAGTATATTTGAATTAAATAAATATGAATAATTATTTTGTCACGTCCAGACTCGAGGAAGGATGAGTCGATAGAAGTAGTGGTAGGTGATGTTCATTCGATGTTTAGAAAATCGATGTTTTCCATTACAAGATCGATTATTTTAAATCGCTGCTTTTACTAATCGATGCATCGAGTAAGAATCGATTATTAAAGAATAATATCGATGTTTCTTGAACTAATTTCGCTTCGCGAAATACAGATGTCGCCTATCGTCCCCACGTTAAAAAAACTCAAACCAAAGGATACTCAACGGAAAAAAAAACAATAGAAAAAGAGTATTTTTCTTTCCGCATTGTTGGGTAGTGCTCAGTGCTCTTCGCCAGTGTTCGAATTTTGTGTCGAAGTGTTTCTCCTTTACGCATTATTTATTATAAACGTGTTCGAATTGTGTGTTGAAGTGTTTCTCATTTACGCATTATTTATTATAAACGAAGGAATGGATCCTTCATTAGAGGAGCCCCCGAAAGTTAGACGTAATTATCCGTACGTCGTTTATTTTCGCATAAATGACTAGGAATCGTTTTGCGTTCGCAATCTCTCTTTATCCGACTATATGCCATTAATATGTAAGTAAATTACTATATATTATACTGTTGATCGTTGTTTTGAATAGCACTTTTTAGATGTAATATATATATATATATATATACAGAGTATCATTCTATCTTTGTTGTTCACTGGTATTGAAAAAAGATAGAATGATACTCTGTGTCGCACTGAGTCGTTGCTGGAAAGCACCCTATATATATACGGATATAATTTTACAGATGACGATCAACACACAGTGAAATATATTCAATCCCTGATCATTTCCGGCACGATAAACAATGAGGATGAAGATATCAATGTTATTTCACGGTCAAAGGACGGCGTAAATTTGTATGCGCAATATTATTGTGTCGATTTTCTGAGAATCGTAAATAACGTTGTCTCCATGACGTAATATTTTTTCATGTTTCTCTTCCAGTGAGTCTATCGACTTGTCGTTATTGCATTTGGAGGAAAGCCAGATACCTCAGGACATGGTACTCCTAGAGTAATTTGAGGCTCTTCCGGATATCGATGTCAATGGTTTGTATTCTCAAGATACATATAAAAAATTATTAAGGGAATGTATTAATAATGTTATGCATATATATTTTGTACATAAGCAGATCCTGCTATCCCAAGCACACAAATACAAACTTTCGATTCCGAATTGGAAATTTCAGTTGGGTCACCGCAGCAGTCGCAGTTCTCAACTATAATTGATGTTCCGATCCACTGTAAAAAATCGTCCATAATGGATACGCCACCACCAGATTACTCGAAAAAGCTATAAAATATAAAAAAGAAATCTAGAGTCAATACCAAGGCGACTGTCGAAAAAAAATTGACCACACTCACACAGACTAACAATGAGTGTTTTCGAACCAAAGCTTCATCTCTTTGCGGACCATCACGAACATCGGAAGACGGTAATTCGTATTATAAATGTATAGTTGAATATAATCGTTCATTTCCGTTAATCTGTGTCTATTATTATATCTTATAGCTCTTGATGTCCAAAGTTCGAGAGCTTTTTCATCTTCGACGCCATTGTCTAGCGAATCGACTAGCACGTCCACAGTCAGTCATAAAGCTGCAACTTGCATCGCAATATCGTAAGTAAAAATATATATTTGATACATAACACTTCGACATACCTAACAATATGTACTTTTCACAGGGAAGACGTGTTTAAGAATCGCATCTCCAAATTGAAAAGTCATGTTTGGGGCAGCTTCACGAAAAGAGATGCAACGACTGCTCAATGCCAAATCTGTATGAAGACTCTCAAACACGGTGGAAACACTACGAATTGAATGCAGCATCTTGCTCGAAAGCACCCTATAGCAAAACTCAAGAACACATCCATTGCCACAGGAAGCAAGCAGAAGGCCGTTTCCTATTTAGATACCGTGGCAAGTAAAAGGAAGAGATTATCGGAAAATGAAGATAGTACTTCAAAGAACGCAGACACAGAGATACAAAAAAAAACGTTCAAAGGCCTGTAAGTACATAAATCTATTCGAGATCGGAATTTTGCAATCGTCCATTACTTTAATAAAAATCCATTTTGGGGCTTTTCTCAGATCAAGCCGGTAGTTGGTAGTGATCAACAAATCGACAACGTCTTTCGACGAGCTCACTCATCCGCAGGTAATGATATATACATATGTTGAGTTCAACGTGATGAAAGATCACAATGGCTGCGTTCCGTTTCATGCATCATGCGCATCATGCATGAAACGGAATGTAGCCAAAGATTATAGTGATTGACTATATTTTTATATTCTTAATTGCCAGATAGAGGAACGTCATCTAATAACATTACCAACGCCATACTGTATATGCTCGCTATCGAAAACAGTCCTCTCTCTGCTGTCGAAAACGAAGGGTTCCGCACTCTTATGAAGACGACAGCTCCGCGGTACAAGATCCCATCAAGACGCACTATCGCTCGTTACATGGACGATAAGTACGAATACCTGCATGGCATGTTCAAATGCGAGATTGCTCAAGTTACTGCACTAACCCTCACATGTGATATCTGGTCCGATATTTCAAATCGTGGGTATTTAGGGATAACGGTACACTATTTACATGATAATAAAATGAATAGTGAGTGCTTGGGCGTATTACCGTTAGAGGAAAGCCATACGGCACATTACATTTCGGATATTCTTATGGAGGGAATTCAGTCCTTTGGAATCAATCGAGAAACCGTGACAGCGATCGTGACTGACAATGGCGCGAACATTAAAAAAGCAACAATAGATTGTTTCGGTGCTTCCAAACACATTGAGTGTTTTGCTCACGCTGTATCGCATATTGTGCCCGATGCAATAAGTGCTACGCCTGGGATCGAACAAACAATCGCGAAAGTAAAATTCATTGTCACGCTAACGAAACGCAGCGTCGTCGTTTCGGACGAATTGCGGCGTCTGCAAAAACGAGATGGAAAAACGGAAGCAACCCTTCTCAAGTTTAAACAAGACGTTCCGACGAGATGGAATTCCACTCTAATTATGATCGAGCGATTTCTGGAGCTCCATGAGTACGTATACCCGATCTCTTTTAAGTGCAAAGGGCCCGTAGAAATGCTTACGCGCGAAGAACTCGATTTATTGCGGGATATAATATTAGTTTTAAAACCTGTGGAAAATGTAATAACCGAGAGCAGCGCAGATACATACGTCACATCGAATTTGATAATTCCGATTATCCGCTGCATGATGATCGCTATTAGAACACGCAGTCTGTGCACTGAAATAGGACAACAGTTCCAAGAAAAACTTATGAGTCTCGCGAGCTGCTCGCGATATTGACCATTCTTGATCCGCGATTTAAAAGACTGCACTTTCAAAAACCTCTTCACACCGCGACAGCAGTCAGGAAGATCAATGCGGTTATTAAAACGGCTCTATATCAAAACGAAAGTCCTACCACGCGGGCGATGTAAGACGAAAATAATTCGCAGATAGCAAACGGTAGCGTATGGAGTTTCCACGATAAACTCATCGTCTCCGAAAATCAGACGGTACCTTTCGATTGCCACGATCTCACTCTCGAACTTAGACAATATCTGAATCAGCCCGTTGTCTCGCGATCCGAAAACCCTATTGAGTACTGGAACAAGTTGAAAATCGCGAATCCGACATTACATTCATGCGCTCTAAAATATTTAAACATTGTTGCTACATCCGTTCCGTCAGAGAGATTGTTTTCGAAAGCCGGCGCGATTAAGGCTGAACGTCGTAGTCGACTTACAGGAGACAGATTGAATACATTAGTCTTCCTTAGTTCCCTCAACAAAAAATATTGGCATATTTCATAAACGGCGTTCATAACTAAGTTTAATCATGTGATAACTTGTGCACCTGTATTTGCTGTGATTTTATTATTTAAGAAGCATGAACTAATGTTCTTACTGTACATAAAATTGATATGTACAAGAATTTTAATAATATAATGTGATATAATATCAAATTTCTTGAGATTTTAAAAATTACAATCTGCTTCTAAAACTTCTGTTTACTCCCATTGCACTATTTTTTATCCAGATGTGGTCCATTTTTTAACGTACAGGCAATATTGACTGAGTATTGCATAAACACTGTTCACAAAACTTATTTTTATCAGCATAAAACTAATAAATATTTTCTTTGTGTAGGTATATATTTACAGATAGATACAACTCTGGAATCACAAAAACAAAGTTGGAATTGTAAATCATCATACAGCACTCAAATCATCACTAGGAACATCAACATCTCATGCTCAATTTTATATATGGCCATGAATAAAAAGAATATTACTTAAGATGCACTAGTTTGAAATTGGTTTTATTTATTTTAGTACGTTTTTGTTTATCGACATTTTAGTCGCTTTCTATTAGTTTCTTGACGGTTTCTTTCCCCTTTTAACTGCAGTTATTTAAATCAGGCGCGCTTTATGCCGATCAAAATAGAATCGATTAATATCGATATATTTGGCAAAACATCAATTTTCAAACATCGGTTTTATTTTAAATCGATTATTTCCGAATCGATGCTTTTTTTAAACATCGCCCATCACTAGATGGAAGGGCGCAACATTTATTTTTTATTATCCCGAAGTTAAACGTCTCGTGGCGTTTGGAATCGGGTCAAACGAACTGACAGGTCTGAAAAGTAGGTAAACGACTGAGTCGCTATTACGCTGGTTATTCAGACGTTCGTTCGATGGTCCCTTTTCGATAAGAGAATTTAATCTCTTTTACGCGGTATGGGACCAAGTGCGATCTTTCGACTAGAAATGAGTGGGGGTTTAATAAAGAGTAATTCTTTTATTTAAATTAACAAAGTATGAATTTATTCATATTTTAAAATAAATGATAGATGTACATGATTATATAAAAATGAGGTAGGAAGTAAGGATCATGGAGAGAGAGTGAAAGGAGATTTAAATTTATTTCAATTTAGTCCTGGTAGGACAAATCTGATTCTAAATCAGGTAGTTCTTCGCAGAACTCCTGAATGGCCTTTTCGAAATCGTCTGATTCCGAAAACTGCGGGGAAGGAGGGGTGAATTATTCAAGAGGATTGTAGATAATGACGAGAATGATCTCGGGGAGAAAGGCGGTTCAGGAGAAAGAGGTTCGGGGGAATATACTGAGGAGTAGCTGGGAGAAAAATGGTAAGGGGAAAGGGGGAGGTTGTAACTCTGCTAGGTTGTGAGCTTGTGTGTAGTGAGTCAATCATACTCCTAAATCTTTTTAAATTAACGATAAGATTCACGAACGGTCGCGTCAACGCCTTCCGAGTCCTGCGATGGACTTGATTCATGGGCATCACAACACAGAGCAAGAGTACTCGGATTGAGAGTTACAGTAAAAGAGAGATGATGTGTTCGCGAGTTCTCTTTTTATAATCTTCTTTTTGTGGCTTATTCTAATTCTAAGAGTGGGAATCTTCCAAAACTTTGACGAATTGAATTTGCGCAGAAGTGGGGATTTTAGCTGTGTTTGTTGGGTATTTTGTTAGAAAATTTTATATTATCTTGAGGAAACGGGCATGGTTTCATCACCGATCTTTTACGTTGGTCTGTTTACTGAGCAATTCGTTTGTCTCACCAATCGACGATCATTGCCGATACTTCGCAGAAGGAAGAAATCGTGGAATCGCCAGGACGTAACAATTTAGATATAAATAATTTATTATTTATATATATGTATATAAATATTTTAAAAATATATAATAATTATACATTTGTACAATCAATTTTAAGTTCTACACTCTCTCTCATGCCATATATATATATATATATATATATAGGGTCCGGCCAGCGACATGGACCATATGTACTGATCAACCGATCTCCGTACACGGTGTTCAGATAATTTCTAACTATTACTGCGTTATGTGCTGGACATCCGTCTTGTTGAAAATACATGCTTCTTCGTATATCGTAAGGAACGTCTTTCATTAGTTGGGTCAAATTAATCCGCAAAAAATCGAGAAAAGATCGAGACGTTAGGTTTTCTTCGTAAAGATATGGTCCAATTAAATAACCGTTCAAAATGCCACACCAAACATTAATACTTATTTTGTTTTGAAAATTACGCATACGAGTCCAGTGCGGATTCTCCGTTGCCCAAAAATGTCGATTATAACGATTCACAATACCGTTATTCGTAAATTTTGATTCATCTGTCCACATTATTTTATTCAAAACTTCATGGTCTTCTCCGTAAGCAGTGATTAGCCATGCAATAAATTGTAGGCGTCGCGGACCATCAGTTAAGCGTAAATGTTGTATCAGTGTCATTTTGAATGGATGATACTTGTTCTTCTTTGCAATTCTGATTATACTTGTACGTGATATATCCATTTCTGCAGCCACTTCTTCAGTAGAAGTATGTGGATTAACTTCAAAATGGGCTAGTACTAACGCGGCATTGTTATCATTAGTCACTGGCCTAGCACGATTGACACGTTTTCCACATGGAAATTTGCCATGTACACGTAAAGAACGCTCAATATTATAAAAAGTTTTTGCAGAAAAATGAGCTCTATCCGGATATCGTTCCCTATACAAGGCCACTGCTTCGCGTGCATTTCTACATTCGCCAAACACTAGTAACATATCTACCTTTTCCGTATTACAATAGCGATTCATTATTAAGCGATTCAGGCACTCAGACACACGATAAACTGATAAGTTTACTGATCAGGTTAATACTAAACTACATATTATGGACAACATAAGGTCAAATTGCCTCTCTCTCTCTTCTCTCTCTCTCTCTCTCTCTCTCTCTGTCTGTTTACTATTTACGTTTCTAGTGAACTTCCTCGATAGCGAAGAATTACGCTTTAGCGAATTTAAAATGGTTTATTTTGTGTTGCAATGTAACTTAAAATAACATTGTGTGTACTCATTGAATTTGTTTTGCTATCCTCTACATTATTATTAAAAAAAAATACAATGGTTCCATGGTTCCATTTTAAGGTGACCTTGCTTTTTTATGGAAAAAAAAATATTTGGTCAATTTTTATTATTGCAATTTGTTGCCGGTTAGAAACTGAGAAACTGATGTTTATGACTTTTTTATGTCAGATTATTGTAAGTGCCTTAAAAATCGTGGCGACCGTTACGAGGACCACCCTGTATATAAATCTAAAAATATAAAAAAAATTTGATTATATTAATAGAAATATATAAAATGTTATTTCTTTAATCTTTCTTTTGAAAGGATTCTTTTTTAATCCTAAATTAAATAACTTTTCTTCGAAACATAATGTATGTGTACTGAATAAATTTGACATCTCGGGCAGATGTACAACGTTGTCAATATTCAATTTCACACGCTCGACAACCTAAAACATATATTTGTCTTTTTCGATATACGACGTCTTCTTTATCACACAAGTGTCTCCCTTGAATTTATCTATATTTAGAGGCTGAGATGTCTTGCAAATCAAAGAGTCGACACTTTCTCTAGTATCGCGATAAAAAATTTATTTTCCAGAAAACGCAGCTGTAAGCGTATAAAATACAAATTGTGTAATGATCCTCGAGAAATTTATTAGCTTTTGATCGATCGTAAAGCATTATATAAATATAAGCTTGAATTATTGTAATTATATTATTATTATTAATATTATTATTATTATTATTATAAATTATATTATTACTATATTTTCAAATTATCACATAAATTATCATAGCAAATTTGATTGAATTTTAAACATTATTTAGTTCATCGTGGCTTTATTCTGCTAGAATTAATTAAATATTTAAAGATTACGTTTTTAATGATGAATTGTTATTATTAATTATTCATCTCGAAAAAACTTTAATGAAAACCGATTTTAGCACGATTTCAATAAGTAGCAATTTTTTTCAATATTTTTTTCGATATTTTTTTTAATATATATTTTTTTCAATATATTCATATTATGTTGCAAGCCTTTAATTACGCTTTTCTGACTGCGTTCGATGAATGAATTTTTCACAAATGGATGTTATACTTATTAACATTTTTCGAATAATTGCATGTTGTGATAACGCCAGATATAACAATAATTACGCTATGTGTTTTATTTCGAAACAAGAATTATCGTAAATTATTACGATAATATTGTCAGATATTAATCGTTATATGGACTTCGAAACACGTAGACAATTTTTCTAGTGCAATACAAATAAATCATGCATTTCTCGGTCGTTTCGTATAAACGTAGCTGCAGAGTACTAACGATTGTTACCGCTTTAACGACACGTAGAAGCCATTCTGGATATCGCCATTTGTTTTGTTCACCTTCGGCGCGTACTTCGAATATCGATCTCGCGATCCACAAAGATTCCCTGTATCTCAAAATAAACCGAGTTGGGCGCCAGGTACGGCAGGCCGCACCATTCACGATAATAACAACGCTAAGAGACAATTGCGAGACCGATAATTAACGCGACGGCAGAATTCCACAGCTACTCAGTGTACTCGAAATGGTAGAGGGGGTGGTTCGGGAGAAACGGGAGAGATCTTGAGAATCGAGAACACGGGAGCAAAAATGAGCATCTGATAAGTTAAAATAAAGATAACAATAATAATATATTAAAAGAAACAAAAGTATAAAGTAGTCTGCATAAGTAATAATCTTGGATGACAGTAGTTATTTTACAGGCGAATAAAATATCATATTATTTCCACGGAGATCGACACGACCGTGCGCAACCGTATCAAATTACCGGGCGTCTTACGTGCTCTAAACTCGACTTTTCGGCCGCGAGGATTTCCGCCGTACATGACTTATTTAGGCCGCGACAACTAAAAAAATCTCTCGAATGCGCCGGTAACTACTTTACGCACGCCCGTGAATCCGCTCTGATATAATAGAAGGTTCTAGATGACACGGCTCGAACCGGTCCTTTAGCCGGCTCGCGGGGAGCCAGTATATGTTTCGATAACAATGACGACAACCTTTGCGTTGAAATACGTCATATATAATTCGAATGACTCACGGAAACTAATAGCGGGCTTAAAGACATCCGATAGATCTCCCTGCACGATTTTTAAGGATTTCGCTTTCTCCTTACTCGAATTTCTTACAACACATACAAGATACTCGCTAACAATGCACAGAAAGAATACGGAAACTATCGAGAATGACTGTGGTGTACGAGTCGCGTGACGCAATATTTTACGCGATCCTGAATATCGATCGCGTGAACGTAAAGATCCCGATAATTTACAGTACACAATAATTACAAACGCGAAACTAACATTAATGACTGTCGGCGGCGGCAGAAGAAATAGAGAGAGCTTATTTTATATAATTCGGATGAGTGACGAATGCCTGTCGGCCGTGCGACGCAATCTACCAAAAATTCCACAAAAGTTAATTCACAACACGCGTAACTCGACTACTATTAAGGGCGTGACTCATTCGAATTGATTACCTACAATAAATCGGCAACAAAATCGGGCTGACGACACTCGTCCCACTGGCTGGAAGCTCTCGGATTTTTCACCGCAGTATCGTTCGCACACTATCTGGGAAACCTGCGTCCTTCCTTGTAGCTCGCCGAACAGTGCCGAGCGAGAGTCCTGCAGGAGACACGCCGGCGCGATAAATCGCTATCGTGCCACCTGTGGCGCTTTCGCATTACGCAGGGCCGTCCTGCGGTCCTCGCGGTCCTGTTGTCGTTACGGCCGTGTTGGTGGGTTCATCGCCCCGGAATTTCCAAAATTTTGTTGTCGTTTGGCTTAGAGGTACGGGCTTACGGCTGTGCCCGATCGGCTCTCCTCCTATTTTACTGAATAGGCCCATGGGTGAGAGTCCTCTCGCCGCTCCGTCCTTGGGACTCCCTCGATTCGTGCGGGTGGGGTGGCCGCCCCTTCGGCCGGATTCTTCCGGCTCTCCGCGCCTCTTTCCTGCCGTAAGAAATATAAAATTACCGGCAACGATGTTTCCTTGCCACCAAAATAGTTTTTAATATTATAAAACTACGACCTGACGTCTCCTGTTCCCTGGGTGTCCCGGACTCCCGCTCTCGGCTGTCGCTCTTCTCTCTTCCTCTTCTTCCGCCGGATGGGATCTCGCCGCTCGACCTTGTGCCGACAACTAGCTCGCGGACTCATATCGAGCTTACATTTTTGATAATTATTACAAACAAAAGTCAGATCTCGTCGATCCGACGATCGGGCCGCTCTCTCCCTAAATTAGGAGGACGCAGGCCCCCGAAAAACCGCCCCCGATCGGGCCATTCGGCCCTTGTGACGGACGTCCCAAAAACGTCACGTCACAATATATATATTTTATTGCATTTTATTTGCTTTTGCAAATAGAATAGAATACAATGTTAAGCAAATAAAAGAATGCAAAATTTTACAATTTTAATATTTTTCTCTAGAAACAATATTTTTGGAGATAAAAATTCGTCACGCATTATTTTGTCCACCCTGTAAAAATACTGCAAGAAAGAATTATTTCTATTATTACGATACATAAGAATATTCTATGCTAGCAGCAGAGCGCTCACGCACACTACCAGGAGCGCGGCTCATTGCGCCCAGCTAAAGGTCGGCGCTGATTGGCCCGATTTTACTCAATAATAACTCCTTTATTAAGCGTTATAAAAAAATGGTTTAGGACTTTTCGTCTCAGTTTTTGGTAAGGAGTAACGCTATATGCTTAGTGGGCGATCATTGCGGGTCACTCTGTATATGTATATAAATATTTTAAAAATATATAATAATTATATATTTGTACGATCAATTTTAAGTTCGACACTCTCTCTTATGCCATATATATATATATATATTTTATTGCATTTTATTTGCTTCTGCAAATAATAGATTACAATGTTAAATAAATAAAAGAATGCAAAATTTCACAATTTTAATATTTTCTACATCCCACATTAAATAGATCTACTCAAGTTATAACGATTCATTCCTCCCATCGTTACCGAACCGTACCCGGCCGCCGATCCGCCGGAAGTCCGCCGCCCGACGAACACCGGTCGGGCAAATGCGAAGGCGCTGAGTGCCCATTCTTAAATAATATCAGAAACGCGTAAACATCTAACCGCCGTTAGGCGCGTGAAAACATCGAGAACCGACGACGCGCTCGGGTAACCGACCGACCGCTACCGAAAATACCCGAGTCGCGCGCGCCGGTTCAACGATAAACCAGATACCGTTAGAACAATAGGCGAATTACGCAGACGCGCGCGCCGAAAACCGGTATAAATAGAGCGCGTTTCTGAACATCAGAACCAGATCTTCCGCACCGCCAGAGTCCGTAAGACGCCTGGAAACCGCCTAGATCCTTAACCGCACAAAGAGAGAGAAAACGGGGTTGGGTGTACTCAGCCTCCGCCGAGAGTTTGCGGCATCTCCGAGAGTGATCCTTCCGAAACCAATTACAACGAGGCAAACGGGAACGGGCATACTCGTCCCCGTCGAGAGTGCTCGACACCTCGCATAAATCCGACCACCTGCGTGCAACGGCGATCGTCTAGTGGTGGGGAGTTCCCTGCCATCGACGGGTGTTCTCGTCAGCCGTTGCACTCTCGAATTACACGGAGGAAGACCATCCCGAATTACTATCGAACGCACTAGACGCGCTTAGCTAATACGGCCCGACCGCCATTACGATATCCGGACTCGCCATTGATACGGCGCGCTAAGTCCCGCGCCGGGGGATGATCCACATCCCTATACCGCGACACCGATCGACATACGCGATCAGTACCGACGCGTCAAAGAACCGCCCACCGGGCCGACCGAAATTACCGCCCGATAGCTAACGGCCTCTGCCGAAATCGCTGTCCGCGATCCGTAATCGATATTCTATCGATCCGCCAAAATCGCAAACCGCGTAACGCATCCGTGCGTTGCATTGAATGCACCGCACCCGATACGACCGCACCACGATCCGTTCAGCATTGTACACGCATTTATATAATATCTATATATAAACGATTATAATCATTTATACATCGCATACTGCCGCATCGCCGTACGGGCGACCGCTTCACACACACCGCGATACACCGACACGCACTCACACGCTTGTATCATTCGCTCATACATAACGAGCTTACATTCGACGCTCTGCGCCCAACTAATTATTGTTATACATTTGCGCGCTCACTCACTCGTCAAACGTCTCACACGCACACATATACACACGCCCACTCGCACACTTTGTTTATACGCATACACGCACACTGTACAAACACACATTAATACGCAATAAATTATATTTTCTTAAACACTACTTTCGTTCGTATCTCGATACCCTCTTTCACGAGCCCCGGATTTCGACCGAGTTATCCGTCACCGCCTCGCGAAAGCGGTTTATTACAAAGTTATAAAAAATAAGTTAACAGAATATTATACATTATATTTTTCTAGATTTATTTAGCGTGATTTTTCTTATTTCACTTCTTTTTTATGCTTATATTTTAAGTTGTTTTCTTGTTATTAATACAGATAAAATGTAATTTATAAATATAATTATTTAGAAGATAATATTTTTGATATGGATTTTCATTTTTGTAAAGGTAAAAAATATAATTAATAAATACAATTTTTGAAAAAATAATATTTTTGATGACCTTTTCGTAAAGAACTATTTTGGCTGGAAAAAGATATACTTAGCGCTTTTTTTACATCTGTGACGTCTTTTTTACACGGATTCCTTTATATGGAACTGATCGAAACACGACTATTAAATGGTTAGATGTTAACCAGATACGATATAGAAAATTAAAAAATCGTAAAGAAATTGAAGCTCTCGATGCTGAATCTACAGATATATTTTATCCATCTTTAATAGATAATCATTATCCACATAGACCAAACGAATTAGAAAACATATCTCTTTATGAATTTGCACAGTGGTACGATATATCGAAAACAAAACCAAAAAATGAGGATATTGGATATTATAAAATAGATAATGATTATTATCTTAAACGGCGACAGCGTGGATATCTTATTAATCATTATAGATATGTTAATACACAGCCAAAAAATTATTTCTTTTCGTTATTGCTTATGTTTCAACCATGGCGAAAATTGGAGGATCCTTTCACGAGCCCCGGATTTCGACCGAGTTATCCGTCACCGCCTCGCGAAAGCGGTTTATTACAAAGTTATAAAAAATAAGTTAACAGAATATTATACATTATATTTTTCTAGATTTATTTAGCGTGATTTTTCTTATTTCACTTCTTTTTTATGCTTATATTTTAAGTTGTTTTCTTGTTATTAATACAGATAAAATGTAATTTATAAATATAATTATTTAGAAGATAATATTTTTGATATGGATTTTCATTTTTGTAAAGGTAAAAAATATAATTAATAAATACAATTTTTGAAAAAATAATATTTTTGATGACCTTTTCGTAAAGAACTATTTTGGCTGGAAAAAGATATACTTAGCGCTTTTTTTACATCTGTGACGTCTTTTTTACACGGATTCCTTTATATGGAACTGATCGAAACACGACTATTAAATGGTTAGATGTTAACCAGATACGATATAGAAAATTAAAAAATCGTAAAGAAATTGAAGCTCTCGATGCTGAATCTACAGATATATTTTATCCATCTTTATATAAATAATCATTATCCACATAGATCAAACGAACTAGAAAATATGTCTCTTTATGAATTTGCACAGTGGTACGATATCTCGAAAATAAAACCGAAAAATGAGGATATTGAATATAATAAAATAGACAATGGTTATTATCTTAAACGGCGACAGCGTGGATATCTTATTAATCATTATAGATATGTTAATACACAGCCAAAAAATTATTTCTTTTCGTTATTGCTTATGTTTCAACCATGGCGAAAATTGGAGGATCTTAGAAATGAATGCGACACTTATGCCGAATCGTTTCACAAAGTAAAACTGCATCTTGTAGAAGCATTGCAATATCATGAAAAATTAGAAGAGAATTGCAAAAAACATTTGAAACTGCGAAAGAGTTAGTTCAGCAATGCTTAGATGACGATTTACAAAAACAGCAGTCTCAGGATGATCTTGAAAATCCGATAGGTGTTCAAAATATAGAGGCTGGTAAAGCGATGTAAGATTTTAAAGATCTTGGTGATAAAGTAATTCGAGAAATCGATGTATCTGAAATGATAGCAAAATTAAATACCGATCAAAAACGAGTATTCGATAGAATTATTAATACTGTAGATTCAGATAAATCAGTATTACGATTATATGTTAGCGGAGAAGATGGTACTGGAAAAAGTTTCTTAATCAAGACTATTAAATGTTGGATAAAACAAAATCTTTAGAAAGATGCTGCTGTAGCAGCACCTACTGGTATAGCAGCATTTAATACAGATGGTTTGACAGTTCATAGATTGCTTCAATCACCCGTTGAACATGTCATACTCCTAAGTATAAACAATTATCTGATCATGTATTGAAAGTTTTACGAGCAGATCTTAAAGATGTTATTCTTTTTGTAATTGATGAAGTGTCCATGATATCTAATTTGACTTTAATGTATATACATCTTCGATTGTTAGTCCAGTAAAATAGTATCAAAAACACCGTATACCTACAAAACGGATAAACAAGCCAATTTTTTGAGGGTGAGTAGAAGGTCATAGGAGATGCCCGAATTCACAAAGTTCCAACAAAATTTCCCTGTGCGTCGGCAAGTTAATAGTTAATAGGGGTAGGTTTGGATATCTCGGCTCGTATTGGTCGAATTTTTTTCTTTTTTTTCTTTGTCGGGATACCACATAAAAAAAAATGCGCCTGGAACTCTACCTCAGTGGTGGTGCGGAAAAGAGTTTTAATGTACGACAATTCACAATAAAAAATCGCTAATTTTCCCCACGAAAAATAGCATTTACTAGACATAGTCAACTTTGGCGCCCTCTATCTCTGGTATTTTTTGAGTCACCGCAAAAGCGGATATACGAAAATTGTAGAGAATTGAGTCCTCTATAAGTTTTATTTGAACATTTTTTTGATAAAACCAACAGGGGGCAATGTAATTGTCAATAAAAATGTTCAACCCCTAATTGACGGCATTTTTTTAGTTGTAACTTTCTTTCCTTGACAGCTATTAAAAAATTTTTCAAACAAAAGTTGTAGCAAATATTTTTTCCTACAAAACTAAAAAAAGAGGAAACAAATTCGACCAATAGGAGTCGAGATATCCAAACCCCTATTTTGAAGATGGTCGCCGACGCACAGGAAAATTTTGTTGAAACTTTGTGAATTCGGGCATCTCCTATGACCTTCTACTCATCCTCAAAAAATTGGCTTGTCTATCCGTTTTGCCATTTTCAGATACTATTTTACTGGACTATGTCTGAAATATTTGACACTAGTGATTGCAATGATGGTTGGTTTGGTCAAAAGCACATTCTTTTATTTGGAGACTTGCTTCAACTACCTCCTGTACACGAAGATCCTATCTTTATGCATTTATCCGATGAAAAAATTGCTAAACATCTTGATTCCTTAAGTGCTGTTAATTTATGGACTACATTATTTGACTACGATGAATTGACAATCAATATGCGCCAGCAAGGAGATGACTCTTACCATGAGTTACTGTCAAGAATTCGTATTGGTTTATTGACAAAATCTAATTGTAAGATTTTCGAAAATAGAAAAATATCTTTCAAAGAAAATTCTTTCGAATCTAGATTAAACGAATTATGTAATTTTATTAACAATCTGCCATCAGATACCGTTTGTTTACTGCCTATTTGTCGTATGTGCGTTGTTCTCAATGATGCAATGTTAAGTCGCATTGTTTCTAAAGAAATATTATTAATTGCTGAAGATACGATTGAATGTATTCCATATGTAAAAAAGAAAGTATTAAAAGTATTGTCAAATAATGATGATGATAATAATTCTAAAACAGCTGGGCTTTCAAAACAAATAATAATTAAAATTAGAGCAAAAGTTATGATACAGTGTTATATTGATGCTAGTTTGGGTCTTGTAAATGGTACAATTGCTACAGTGATTTCAATTGTACAAGATATATCTACTGATTACGTAGAAAAGATTAAACTTCTTTTACCGTCAGGTCTAGAATATTTAATTGAAAGAGTAAGTGTTAAATTTGAGCTGATTGATAGAGCGTATGTTATCAGAAAACAATTTCCATTATCTCTGAGTTATGGCATCACTATTCATAAAAGCCAAGGATTGAGTTTGCAAAGTGCTATTATGGGCATTAGTAACTCTGTATTTAATTGTAGTCAAATTTACGTTGCATTGTCGCGAGTAACATCTCTAAAAGGCTTGCATTTGATTAATTACGATTCTTCATCGGTAATAGCTAGCGAAGAAATTATTATCGAATATAATCTTCTAAAAGGCATACATAAACCCAAAACAGAAATGATTACCGTTTCAAAAGAGCGTTATCGCAAAGTAAAAGATGTCTTATGGGCATTACCAAAAGTAATTACTTCTGTCCAAAAATCACATGAAAAAGTTCGACCAAGTACTGCTTGGGTCATACATAGTTTCCAAAATATAGACGAGGTTTCATGCAATGCAAATGCGGTATTGCAATGTTTATTGCATTTAAATGTCATTAGATAGCAATTGTTTAATTGCGATATATCAGATGTTTTACGTATATTAATGCATCGATACGAAAATGGAATGAGCAATTTAAATACATATGTAATACGACAATGTTTAGGGGAATATTTTTCAAGCGCTGTAAAACAAAATGCATCTGATTTTCTTATAGCCCTTTGCCAAAAATATGATTGTATAAGAAGTTTAATAGAATATCAAATAACTTCTACTGTGCGGTGCAAAACTTGTGGTAATACAAAAACTACTATTGATAATAATATTATTATTTCGATTGCTGTTAATAATTTGAAGAAGAAAAGTTATACTCTTAATGATTTATTAAATGTTACTTTTTCACATTGGTATCAATCACACAATAAATCATGTGAATATTGTACTGGAAATGATATAATATCTAAAAATGAAATAACATCGACAAAAGAGATAGTTGTTATTCATTTAATACTATTTTCATTACAAGATGATAAATTAATGAAAGCAGCACACAAATTTAACTTATGTGCTATCCCAATAACTAAAATATCAATAGCTGGACAATTGTATAAGACGATGAATGCTATACTTCATCGTGGTTCATGTATTGATGAAGGTCATTATAAGTATATGTAGAGAAGGATTATCCAATATTTGGGTCGAAGTTGATGATGCGCAAATTAAAAAAGGCAGTGGCCTAGAGGTGCTAAAGTTTATATAATATTTTTACAAAAGATGTGTGTGTGTGTGTGTGTGTGTGTGTGTGTGTGTGTGTGTGTGTGTGGCTAATAAATAATATATATTGGATGTTATAAAATAAAAAAGCAGTTATATAAAAAAATTCTTCTTTAAAAATACATTTTTGTAGTACAAAACTTGTGATTAATACTTAATCATTTCATAATTGTATTTTGATCAGTCCTATATAAAAGAATGTCTCGTAATGTATCCGCAATTTTGTGAACAATGCTCTTTATTTATATATTTAATGATAAACTAGATAAGCAGCAATGATTATTCATCAATGGATTTAGATAATAAATATTTTTAATGACACATTGATTTGTAATTATCTATTGTTCTTACAATAAGAGTAGCAAAGAAGTTTGAAGAATTTGGATATACAGGGTGTCCCAGACCACCCGTACACCCCTTTTAAAATGAAAATAAATGGCTTTTATCAAAAATCGCAAACATTTTTTAAGTAAATCGGGTATGCTCTATCGAATGGTGCTATTTTCAACTTTTGATTTCGATCGGAAATACGCCATCTGGACCGGAAGTTGAATTTTTTGAGGAAAACGTAGTCAATTTTTAAGGTCAATTTTAAGGTTGACAGAGGCACTTTCAGAAAAAACGTTTCATACAAAAGTTTCTTATTTTTTTACATACAATTCGAATTTGTAATAAAAAGTACCATGTTTCCCTCAAAAAATTCAACTTCCGGTCCGGATGACGTATTTCCGATCGGAATCAAAAGCTGAAAATATTACCATTCGATAGAGCATACCCGATTTACTTAAAATATGTTTTGCGATTTTTGATAAAAGCCATTTATTTTCATTTTAAAAGGGCTGTACGGGTGGTCTGGGACACCTTGTATAATAAGCAAAGAGAACTGTCATATTTTGATGAAATATAACGGGGGTGGTGGTGGGTTCTTTGCTTATTAATTTAAAGACGTTTAACATATACTCATTACAAAAAAAATGATATAATCCCGATAAACTTACCTTTTTAAAAAAAGGTAAAAAAAAGGCGCCAAGTACACGCGCCATGTGAAAAAGTGTTACACAAAAAACTGTTTTATTTTTAAATTACTGTAAAAAACTGTTTTACAAGATAATGTCATTTTAACTATATACAAAATAGTGTTATTTTAACTATACAAAACAATATTATTTTAATGTTACACAAAAAACTGTTTTATTTCTAAATTACTGTAAAAGACTTTTTTCCAAAATAATGTCATTTTAATTCTATACAAAACAGTGTTATTTTAATTATCAAAAAATTCTGCTAACTGACAACAAAACAAAAACTTGTACTATAAAATTAATTTCTTTTATTATTATTTAAATAGAAACATTTTAATCAAAAGAAACTGTTGTATAAACCAAAAATACTGTTGTACAAAATAGTTGTTTAAATTTCCTAAAAAAATAATGATATCAAAAAATTGCGCTAAATAAATAAAAATTTATGTTTCTTTTATTATTTAAATAAACACATTTTAATTAAAAAAATTGTTATACAAAGTAGTTGTTTTAAAAAGATATAAAAGTAAGGCTCTTACAACTTAAAATCAAACTCCGAATAAAAAGGTTGTTTTAATTTCCTAGAAAAATAATGATTCCAAAATTTCAAAAAATATTACGTCAACTGAATAAAAATTTGTTATAAAGTTTATTTATTTTATTATTTTGGTAAATATGCATATTAGGTTACACCTCACCGATGACTTTGACCTTGACATATGTTGTCAAGGACATGACCCTGAGTAACTTTTCCTTATAAAACCTAATATGCATATTTACCATTATTTTCAATATTAAGAAAAATTATATTTAATAAATTGCAATAT
>NW_021851868.1:0-234 GCF_003651465.1 Formica exsecta
AGAGCAAATGGTTGATGAGTGATGGTTGAGAGACCGAATATCCGTCGCGAATAACCTGCATAACCACATCAAAGCTGTTAGTCTCGCGGTTGTTGACGGAGGGGAAAGAAAAAGAGTCTCGATTGGGCAAAGGGAGCATTAACGGCTGAAGAAAGGGCGAGAAACGGAGAAAGGAAATGAAGGAACGTGGTGGCGAAACGCAGAACTCGGTGGAGCGGGATGGGATTGGATAGC
>NW_021851869.1:0-655 GCF_003651465.1 Formica exsecta
ATTCAAGATTGAAATTTGACCAATCAAGATAAAGAAATTTTCGTCTCTTTTGTTCTGATTAGTCAAATGCCAATCTTTAATCTTTAATCTTCAATCTTCAATGCGTAGTCTGATACGGGCTTAAGTCCGTATCAGACTATGGATTGAAAATTAAAGATTATAGATTGAAACTTGACTAATTAGAATAAAAGGAACTAAAATTTCTTTGTCTTGATTGGTCAAATTTCAATCTTCAATACGTAGTCTGATACGGACTTAAGCCCGGATCAGACTACGCATTGAAAATTGAAGATTGAAGATTAAAGATTGGCATTTGACTAATCAGAACAAAAGTTTGCATAAGCGCATAATCATAAGCATAAGGAAATTGATTGGTCAATTTTGTTATGCATAACAAAATGGACTAATCAATTTTTTTATGCTTGTAATTATGCGCTTATGTAAAAGTGTGTGCTTCCCGCTTTAAGGCTGATATTACATTCATACGACAAAATGTTTCTCGGATATATCAATTGGCAATCAGATGGAGAATTCTTAGAATCTCGATAGAGACTCTAGAAATTCTCTATTTGATAGCCAATCGCTACGTCCGACAAATTTAATGTTAATAACTTCAAAAGAGTACGCAGTATGACATCAAAACTATATGCATTGC
>NW_021851870.1:0-452 GCF_003651465.1 Formica exsecta
ATTCGAATGTAATATTCGTATGCTTCAACATGGCGTCCCACGTATTTCCGGGAAGAGTAATAGTAATACGCAGGGTCAAGCCCATAACTTTTAATACAACTCCCGCGGAAATTTTCAAAAATGTCTGCTAATAACAAGACATCAATTTTGAGATACAAGTCGCTATCTTCGCCCAGCGTTCGAATGGAGAACCGCTCCCACACGTTCTCGGCGTGCGCGTAATCGCTCTCGGATATTGTGTCATCGGTCAAGGAACTGTAAAATGATTCGCGCGGTGGTAAACACGTATCTTGCAACCTGTCGACGCAGTCAATATATTCGTATGGAAAGACGCCCTTCCGTGTTAATAAATTGAAATTGTCATTCGATAAATTTAGAAATTCAGATTTTAAAATTTTAAGTTTGTATTTATTCAAGAATGATGCCAATTTATCGAGACTAGCTGTGAGAAA
>NW_021851871.1:0-854 GCF_003651465.1 Formica exsecta
TTATTAAAAATGGGCAACACATGTTGCAAGAATTGCAGATAAGCCCTAGTAAAAGGATTGTTTAATTCATTTAAAATTATATCAGCATTTGAATTTCGTTCTTCAACTGAAGCTAACAAAAATACTTGTTGCAATACATTCCATTGCTCCAGAACTCTCTGGACAGCATTTAAAAGAGCAAGCCAACGAGTTTTGCTTGGATTAATAATTTTATGTTTTTGTGATTGAAAATATTCTTGTAATTCTACCAAGATAGCCTGACGTTTGGGACTTTTAGACTACCAAGATCTGACGTTTGGGACTTTTAGAGAAATAAGTATATAAAGAATGCATTAATCCCTCTACATTTGTAGGTAGCTGTTCAGCCGCTGCGCTTGCCATTAAATGTGTTGAATGACAGATACAACCTAAGATAAATATGTTTTTATTCACAGATAGTAAGTGACTAGCAAAGCTGTTATTTTTACCCAACATTACATTGGCATTATCACTGCAAAAGCCTACTATATTCTTTATATCTAAATTAAAGTTTTTTAAACAGTCATGAAAACTGTTAAATAAGTTTTTTGCAGTGGCCCCGTTTGTACTCAATTTTATATAATCTAATAACTGTATCTTAATGTTGCTATCATTACAATATTTGACAAGAATGCATAAATTTTTATCTGAACTTGAATCAGTGCTCTCATCAACAAAGACAGAAAAATGTTTATTTTTCATTTCATTGCTAATATTATACTTTATGTTTTCTGCTATAACATTTTTCACAATTGATGTACATTTGGTTCGATGAACTTTAATTTCTTTAGAAAGTGGATCATTTTTAAAAATAAGTTTATTGATACTAATAATAT
>NW_021851872.1:0-273 GCF_003651465.1 Formica exsecta
TTTCTCTTTTTTTTTTTATATTCGAAATACATGAAATTATTCCAGGTTTAGAATACATATTACGATACATAATACTATAACCTATTTCTTTTTTCTTCTAGTTTAAATCTTATTAATATCAATATTTTTTTCCAAATACATGCCAAAATTATTGTGATGATATAATCTACTATATCTATATTTATATAGTCTCGAAATTTTCAAATTAAATATATCTACATCAATTGGACCCCTTACTTTCGGCAACAGTCATACCACGTTGTAAAGCACCAG
>NW_021851873.1:0-200 GCF_003651465.1 Formica exsecta
GCCCATCTTGAGAGCTTTCCAAAACACTATGATAAAATAGTTTTTCATTAATTACTTTTTGAGTTATTTTATATTTCATTATTTTAACATATTTTGATATAAAAATTAAAATATCTCGTAAAATATTTAGTTTTCGATAATCTTAAAAACAATTATTTTTTTATATTAATTGATTTGTTTCATTATTCTGTACATAAAAG
>NW_021851874.1:0-749 GCF_003651465.1 Formica exsecta
CCCTCGTATGACCTTGACCTTGACATATGTTATCAAGGTCATGACAACTTACAAAAGGTTTTAGCCGTCGGTCATTAATAATTAAAAAGTTATTAACAAAAAGGTATGAAAAATATAGTAGTTACTTTGAGTATTAAAAGGCATAAACAATTAATATGTATGTGGAAATAGTATATGTATGAACGAAGGAAAATCATTAGCAGTGAATGATATATTGAACAGTTTTTTTGTTAAAGCAGAAAATAATTGATTGATTTAATGGTAAAACTTAAGATTAAGGGCGACCTCACCGATTTCAATGATCTTGATATATGTTGTCAAGGACATAATTCTGAATAACTTTTTCTTCTAATTTTTCGTCGCTCGTTGTTTACTACAAAGTTATGAATAATTAAAAATAGTGACTGACTGATGCTTGGGACATAAAACTGCGCACATTTTCGCATGACGCGCACACACACACACACACGGAGGAGTGCAAGGGGGCCTTCGGCCGCCCTCCCGCACCGACCCTGCCGGTAGGCAGGGTGGACCTCGCTTTATAACTTACAAAGTACATGCTACATTAAAAAGTATGGTCCACCTTGCCTACCGGCGGGGTGGGTGCGAGAGGAGGGCCGAAGGCCCCCCTTGCATCCCCCCCGTGTGTGTGCGCGCGCGCTTCCTGTCCATGCATGTACTTTGGTATATTTCAAATTTTTTTGTTAAGAGGATGCCGGAGCGACGGGCAAACTCCGACGGGTTAGCGC
>NW_021851875.1:0-271 GCF_003651465.1 Formica exsecta
CAAGAATGCCTTAATCAAGGAATAATCTTAAAAGATATAAAAAAGTAATATCATTTAAGCAAAAAGCATGACTGAAGTCTTACATTGACTTAAACACAAAACTTAGACAAGAAGCTAAAAACGGATTTGAAAAGGACTTTTTTAAACTCATAAATAACTCAGTATACGGAAAACAAATGGAACAGGAAAGAAACAGATGTCAGGTGGACTTATTTTATTCATATACAAATTTTGCAAGGTGTAAAAATTATGAAGATAGACAAATAATAGA
>NW_021851876.1:0-238 GCF_003651465.1 Formica exsecta
TTTGGACATTTTCGTGTAATTCCATGTAATAAATTATTTTGTATTGCATTTCAAATTATATTGTGTATTAAATTTCTGATTATATTTTGTATATTGTTATATATTTTGTATATTAAATTTATTATATCATTTGTTATATCATTTATTGTGTACTAAAATAAAAATAAAAATAAAAAAACCTACCCTGAGAAACGAAAAAGAGGAAAACTATCCTCACACATTTTTCCTCCTCGATGGT
>NW_021851877.1:0-2640 GCF_003651465.1 Formica exsecta
TACACGAAAAACGGCAGCGTGGCGACTCTCATTCTTCTCTCTGTTACGACTTTCGTATTGGTTAGGTTAGGTTAGGTTAGATTCAGCGAACATCCGTCTACTTGTCATAATGCCAATTGCTCCAACATATTTTATAAATATTTGTATGCAAACGCAATACACTGATAAGCATCGATTATCGTCGAGAAAGTGAAATTATGTTAAGCATCATCACATTATGCCGCAAAAATTAATGAATTCAATGTTCGACGAACAAAAAAATGCTAGGTAATTTTTGGATTTCTCTGCCAATTTAATTCTTTTGTAATAACATTACGAACAAATATAATATTTACAGAATTATAATATGTATAATAATTTATTTGTATAAATCGTCAATGTAATCAATAGTTTCAACAGTCTTTATGAAGTATCTATTTTTTTATCAATCTTATATAAATATTTTGTTAAATTAAGTGTAATATATGATGGAAAATTTATCGATAACAAGATAAATTTTCAGGCAACTGATCTATCAACGTGGAAGGGAAGGTTTTCCATCATATGTATTTTTACACTCGGATGACGAATGTAGTACAGATGAGGAGAATATCTCTTTACAAGTTATCAAACGATCTACATCACCATGTCGCAAAATCGAGGTGATCAATATACAAATAAAACCTGAAGATACCTTGCAGGCGTTGGCTCTTCGATATAGATGTACAGTATGTAGAAAATTTTGTCTATAAAAATATAGTATAAAAATATTCATAACTTTGTGTTAATTTTTTTATACTGTTGCATGATTTTAGATCTCTGAACTAAAACGGATTAATAAAATTGACAAAGAGAATGAGATATATGCAAAGCCTTATATTAAGGTTCCTGTACAACCATTTTCTATTTTAACTGAGACATTACCTGAAAATCAAGATAAGAATATTATCATTACATCTACACAAAGTCAAGAAAAATTACTTATAAAAAAGGAAGAGCAGCTTATAGACTTTGGCACTATATCGACCACAGAATCCTCAAACATAGAAATCAATGCTATTATATTAAATTCGGTATGTGAACCTTTATCATCTTATAGTGCCAATTCCTCTGAAGTTCTACACACAGAACATGATCAATTACTTAATGATATGGACAGTACCAAAATAGCAAAATCTTGTGAAACAGATATATTTAAATGTTCTGGAGACAATTGGGGATTGTCTTGGATGCAACTTCTTGTATTTTCATTACTGTTGAGTTTTGCAGGACCTATTATATATATACTTTATATAGCTGAATATTCAGCAAAAGCAAATATGACTACAAGTAATTGATATTTTGTATAAAAAAATATGTATAGATATAATAAGTATAAAAATAGAAGAGAATATATATTTTCTATGCAGATATAATTTCTGTAAATTTTGGAACTAAACACTCGATGTTTTGATTATCACACAGATATAATAATTTAATATATGCATTATAAATTTAGAAACATCTCTGCATTAAGATTTTATTAGTGCAGCTAGAATTGTATATATAATTGTATATATTTTTATATTTAAAAATATACTTTCTCTTATTCTATTTTATATCATAACAGAAATAGTTTAGTCTCAGAATAGTATTTTTTATACTGAGTGAGATTTTTTTATTGAAGATATAACTTATAAAATGTGAACGCATGCGAGACCTTTTTTATAAAAATTGTGTATACGAAGTCTTTATATTTGAACCATGTATATTAGATATAAATCTATATCAGAGATATAAATATTACTATCAATAGACTTAGATAACAGATTCTAATATAATTTAACGAAATAACTAAATTATTATTTTTTACCTAAGAAAAATTATTAACTTGTTATGCTATATCAAGCATAATTGTGATAAACTTTTGACACAATAGTTAATTTAATAAAATTGATTAAATCCTACTTATGATAGAAAATAACATAGGAAATAAGATCTATATAAGTCTATATATATATAAAGCATTCACTGATACCTTTGTAATTTTGAATCATTATTGTTAATCTAAAGTACTATGAAATGGATTTTTCATATTTCTAATGTGATTAAAAATACTCAAATTATTTGATGGTGCTTATTATAATTAATTTAAAAAATAGCATAATAATATATTAAATATATATTACTATATACATTTATACGTGGAATCAATTTTGCTATTTATATTAAGTTAATATCATTTCTGTATCATTTTAATTTTAATACAAATTGCCTTTCCTTAAAACTTAATTTACTATTATAATGCTATTATTATAATAATGACAATAATATTTGCCAAATATATATGAAATTTATCATTTTTGTATATTAAATGCTTATGTGTTCATGATTGCTAAATATATTTTTAAAAATTAGATGGTATATCATTATTTCAGATTATTCATAATTTTTTTAATCGATTATATTTATACTACATTTGTGGCATTATTTGATTAATTTCAAGCATAATTATTAGAAAAAGTAACTACTTTGATTATTGAAATTCTTATAATTGGAATTTATAATTATATTACTTATATAACTGATAATCTCTATAAATATATAAATTCTTTTACTTAAAAAAATATATAAACAGACAAGAATTTAACAGAACATATATCTATTTAAAAAAAATATTTA
>NW_021851877.1:3418-6563 GCF_003651465.1 Formica exsecta
TAAAAAAAATATTTAGTCTTTTTGTGAAATATATAAATAAAAATATATTTATAAAAAGACATATATAGATCATAAAAAATTATATATTTAGTAATATTAAAAAATGATATAAATTGCATCACAAAAAAATCAACATTTTTATAGAAATTTTATTTCTCTCATTTTAGTAGGTTTAGAATATAAATTACAATACAGAGATGACATAATTTTAATAACTGCACACATTTGGTTGTAATGTTTTATTAGTTTTCCTTCATATCCTCACACCTGGCAATGTTCTGTAATAATTAAAACAACAATAATGCACAAAAGATATTTTATAAATTTTAATTTGAAAAAATAAATACAAAAATATTCAGTGTGTGAGAATATATTCGTCAATATATATTCAGAAGACCATCGTATATTATCATCATTTAAGTTTTTAATTTAATCATATTTGCAATAATAAGAATAGAAAGAGTATTATAAACTAATAATCACAATAGATAACAACAAACCATTACTGGAAGGAGACATGTTTAAAATTTCTTGAAACTTTTCTTTGATCCCGTTCCTTTTGAAACCTTCAATACATTAAATCTTACTGTCTTGCTCAATGGTCGGCATTCACCAATGGTGACTACATCACCGATTTCAACATCCCTGAAATTTAATTTATAAAGTTTGTAAGTATTAATTGTGATCAATTGTTATATCTTTTTTTAATTATTATTTTGTCAGATCCATAATAATTCTTCAAATTGTATTGTTATGTGTCAGTAGACCATCGTGATATAAACTATCATCATATAAAAACACTTTTAGTAAAAGTTTAATATTCCTGGAAAAAAAAAAAAAAAGAAAATGTAAATTATTTTATTATACCTGAAACAAGGACTAAGATGAACGCTCATGTTACGATGACGTTTCTCAAAACGATTGTACTTCCTAATGTAATGTAAATAATCTCTGCGTATAACTATAGTACGTTGCATTTTCATCTTTTGTACCACACCAGTAAGGATACGTCCTCTAATCGACACATTGCCTGTAAATGGGCATTTCTTATCGATATAAGTTCCCTCAATGGCCTGTAAAGATTGAACAGAATATATGAAACATTTCGTATATCTTTTACTATTAAAAAACTAAATATGCAATTATTCAGTATTGTGAGAATATAGAATCTATCTTCAATCAATCTTCAGAAGACCGTCGTTTATCATCATATTAAATATTTTGATTATATCTGATAATAATATTAAAACTATAAATTAGACTTTTAATTATAAGTAATTAATTAGATTATTAATTATAAGTAATTTTATAAGTAATAAGTAATTAATTACAAGTATTTCAATATATACTTTGATAAATCAATATATTTTTTATATACCTAATCTTACTCCACAAATTTATTCCTTTTTGCGAAGATTATTACAATAATACAAATAGAAATAAAAACATTGCAAGTAAATTATTAAGGTAATACTGTGTGAATTAAAAGATAAATTTATACTCACTTCACGAGGCGTCTTGAAACCGAGCCCGACATTGCGACTATATCTCATGGGCTTCCTACGCTTCGGGCCCAGACCTTTCTTACGATTAAGAAAGATCGTGGGTTGTTTTTGAAACGCACGCTCGCTCTGCAAACGAAATCATTACACAAATTACGCATATTTTTCACGACATCGGAACTTGATGTCGAGACACGCGTGTACGACCTAACCACGTGCTACGCTCGCGATTGTAATCTCTCGATCACATCTTCATCTACGAGCTTGCTTTTCGCTTGGGCTTATGCGTAACGCTAACTGTCGCGAAAACATAGCATATTTTCACAAAATAATATCATAATATATGAAAAATTTAATTTATTAACTGTTGTAGTATCGCACACGTACCTGATCTGCCATCTTGCTCTGAGAGTGAAAGACCGATGTAAACCGGAAATGGCGCGGTATACAACGGATCTCGACTTCAGCGACTCTACGATCGCAGTGCAACCAACATAGGAAATATATATTTTTCTATAGAGCTCAATGTGCAATGGTGCGCGATTATCGAGCTCCATAAAGTTAGCCGGTCAACATTCACTTTTATAATTTTTTTTTTTATGGATCGTTTGTTGGTCGTTTGTTGGTGATCAAATGTATTAAATTTCGTTTAATACTTAAATATGCACAAGTTTGATTTTTTCATTCTTTACCTATATAACGAGGAATAAATGACCATATCATAACCCAGCAAACCACAGCATATAACATAGACGTATATGTAATATTACACGAGTGTCATGAATGTTACATGTAATCCCAGCAAACACAGAATATAACTGCTATATAACATGGGAATAACATGTAATGTAACGGTTGTTATACCTAATTTATATTGGGATTATATAACTATCTCTTATTTAAGCAATATAACACCAGAATATAACTGCTATGTAACATGGGAGTAACATGTAATGTAACAGTTGTTATACCTAATTTATATTGGGATTATATAACTATCTCTTATTTAAGCAATATAACACCAGAATATAACTGCTATGTAACATGGGAGTAACATGTAATGTAACAGTTGTTATACCTAATTTATATTGGGATTATATAACTATCTCTTATTTAAGCAATATAACACCAGAATATAACTGCTATGTAACATGGGAGTAACATGTAATGTAACAGTTGTTATACCTAATTTATATTGGGATTATATAACTATCTCTTATTTAAGCAATATAACACCAGAATATAACTGCTATGTAACATGGGAGTAACATGTAATGTAACAGTTGTTATACCTAATTTATATTGGGATTATATAACTATCTCTTATTTAAGCAATATAACACCAGAATATAACTGCTATGTAACATGGGAGTAACATGTAATGTAACAGTTGTTATACCTAATTTATATTGGGATTATATAACTATCTCTTATTTAAGCAATATAACACCAGAATATAACTGCTATGTAACATGGGAGTAACATGTAATGTAACAGTTGTTATACCTAATTTATATTGGGATTATATAACTATCTCTTATTTAAGCAATATAACACCAGAATATAACTGCTATGTAACATGGGAGTAACATGTAAATGTAACATTTGTTATACCTAATTTATATTGGGATTATATAACTGTC
>NW_021851877.1:8309-13016 GCF_003651465.1 Formica exsecta
CATTCACATTTAAGAAACAAAGTTTATTTTTGTTTTGATCGCGCGGAGAAGTTTTGTGGAAATCAATTTATTTATTTTATCTGTCAACAATAACAGATGACAGATTAATACGTGTGTAAATGTAGTTACGAGCCTGAGGGCGCGAATTCTACGCAATATTATTGGCAAACTTTGATCACTTATAACTCAAAAACTATTGTAGCCTCGATATTTTTGTATTAAAATTTTTTACTCTATTTTGTCTCTAGAATATGCTATTAAAATATTGTATGGAGGTTGTAAGACACTGTATATATCCCAGCAAACCACAGCATGTAACATAGACATATATCTAATATTACACAAATGTCATGAATGTTACATGTAATATTATTTGTACAGGTAAATGTTACGTTCTGGTACGGCTCTATGTCAGCAACTTTGAATATATTATTTATATATTCGATACATTTCAAATGATATGTTACTGTAACATAACATAGATATATATTTTTTACATATTTCTCTAAATCGTGTAATATAACATCCCAAGTAGCAAAAGGACGTCATAATGACGGTACATTTTAGTCACAAAATGACCAATTAGACTCCTAAGGAAAAGAGAAAATGACGTCGTCACATCTACAAGACGTCATTTTTTGACGTTTGTTTGATGCAAAAATAAGACCATCCAGAATGTATATATAATAACATATATTAAATGTAATATATATATGTATTTAGGTAAATTTAATTAATTTATAAAATTAAAGATTTTATTTATATGGAAGTTAATTTCTATTTTATATCTTAAGTAGATAATAACGAACAATTATTTTCACTTATTTGGACAGAAATCGTCCAAATAAATGAAGATCGGACATTTATATCTGTCCGATTTTCCAAAAATCAATCCAATATCTGAATTCTCCTGTATGGGAATCGTATCAGAAATTAAACTAATAGAAATAATTACAATGTTTTATTAGCCGCATTTCGCAGGCTTTATATACGCTTGACAGAAACTTGAATACGGGTACAAATAGTAAATAAGGTGCCACATAGCGGTAAGTGCATGAACTATAATCCCAATTTATAAGGAGAAAAAAATAACTTGTGTGTTACTAAAGTTACATCGCAAATATATTATAATAAATGAATATCTGTAATAATATATTCTATATGTATTAGTAATATAACATTTGTTATATTGCTAAACGATTACAGTTGTTATATTTATGTTATGTATCACGAGTTATGTGTGTGTTATATTACCTTTTTAAATAACTATTATGAGTTATATACGTAACGAAGAAATATAACTATATGTTCTTCTAAAGTGCTTTCAAGGTTATATAACACTTACATCTCGTCTATATAACCGTGAAACATAACATTGTTCTTTTTATGTGCTCCCTAGGTTATGTAACAGTTACATATTGGTTTGCTGGGTTGTCTTGAAAAATGTATTCATATGTACAGTCATATATACAATATAATTACAAAGTTAATAAATTGATTAAGAACAAAATATATGATTTCTCTATTATGATACAGATAATATACAATATACTGCATTTAAGTATGACGCTAAAGCACTGTCTTCTGATGTATTAACTAACTGAATAACAATGCACATGTTTACTTAATCTTCTAACATTGCAAGTTAATGAATGAGCGTTGGTCATTCCACTACAGATCACAAGATTCTATTAGCGGAGACTATAATATTTAGCTCTCGCTTAAAAGATTCTCGTGCTTTGTAAATGGATTCCTGACAATCAATGTAATCCACTGGTTTGCAAATTAGTATCTATCTACTACTTTCATCTGCTTAACATAAAAATAAACATGATATAATGTTAATAGGCAGCATAATATCGTTTGTACAGTGATCTTACCAGTATAATTGTCATCATTACAATTTTCACAATCTTCCTTTAGGTTGAATAAACTCACAATACTTAAAAACATTATTTCATATTGTAGTTGTACAATAGTTATTCCAGCACTGGTATATGTTGCGTACACAAATACACTATTTGTAGCGTAAAGATCCCACTGTAAATAAAAGAGATTGATTAATTTCTTGACAATTATTAAGCTTATGTTGCATATACATACTCTTGTATTATAAAGATATAATAAAAACTACTCGCCTTTAATTGTAATGTGTCTTATTACATATATCTAAGAACTTGTCCCACATTGCTAAAGTACCCAAGCTCTTTCATATTAGCAAAAAATATTTATTCAATGTCACTTCGTAGGATGAGCAAAATCTCGAAAATTTATAGATATGTTTTATACTAAAATATGATAACATATTAAGACAGTGACATATGAGAGGTTAGGATATCTCTCGTATGTACAGTAGGCAATGTAGAAAACTATTAGAATATCCTTATTATTTATATACAGATTACTTGTTGCATACCTGTATTTTTCATACTGTCCGTAAACAATTAATAGTTGTACTATATTCTTTTGCACTTAAAATTTCACGTATATGTCATACGAAATACTCTAAACGGTTCCACTCCCCCCCCCGCCCCGCACCTTGACCACTAGAGTGCATTAGTTTTTTTTATTTTTCAAGGTAAATATGAACCAACAAACGTTTTAATTAGTTTTTTCGTGACCAACAAACAATTACGCATCGATTGAACTAAATTTGAAACAAAAATAATATCTTTCCGGCTAACTTCACACAAAATTTTGTTTTTGTGTTTTCAAAAAAAATATTAACCAACAAACGTTGTAATTAGACCAACAATCACCAACAAACGACCAACAAACGATCCATAAAAAAAAAAATTATAAAAGTGAATGTTGACCGGCTAACTTTATGGAGCTCGATTATCGGATCGGTGCAGGCCTATATATCGTCCGTTCTGTAAGCAACTACACCGATCACACTATTTATAATAATTTGTTTGGAATCATTTCCAATATTTACTCTACAACTTTCCCGATTTAAATTTTCTACGTTAAATAATAGCATTATTTGATTTATGTAGTCGCATTTTCTACACTTATTTTCAGATCTAGATACTACGATTGGCTCCACCGTTTCGATAATTCGAAAATTGCAATATCGCTTTTCGAATCGCAGTTAATCGCGTTGCGCGTGAGGGAGATGAAAAATCACACACACATTTGAATCATCTATTTCTCGAGATTGTTATTGTTTCAAAGTGAATCTTACGCGAAAAGTTATCGCAAGAGTGTCCGTCGCAAATCATCATATAACATTAAACATACTATACAATTATATTGTCAATATCGTCATTCGGGATCGAAAATCAATTTCTGCACGCATACAATCAATCATCTTCGCATGTTTCACGTTGAAGTGGAGCAAAAATGGAACTTGCATTCGGTTGGAAAATCATATATAACTTCTTTATATTTTCTTCGGTTCTCAAAGTAAGTACACATAAAATAATTGTTGATTTAAAAACGTAATGAATTAGTCATATAGATCAAAAAGTACGCGTACATTGAATATTGTCAACATATGTACATTATAAAATAGAGAGATATATACATAACATATATTTGAAATATATTCCAATATATTTCAATATAACTTGTAAAACGAGTTAAATTTTCTCGGAAATGAAATTTTTCCATATCATTGTGTTTTTGTAATTTTTCTATTGTTTTCATTGATATGGCATTCTAAAAGTTTCAATATGGTACGTTCAAGCTGTTTAAAAGCTTCTATTTTATTCAAAGATGCTATGAATCGAAGAATCAATTTGCACAAATTGCATTCCATTTCCATGAGAGATATAGCTTCATAATGTCTGAAAATATGTGAACCAGATAATATGCCAGATATGATAATCACGTGTTTCTGTCGATTCTTATAAAAATTTATTTAATCGTAACTTTTATATAATTATAATTCCTCAGCAATTATACGAACAACTTACATCACCAATTTGTACGATACCTCTTTACAATAGGGGCACGGATGCTTTAAGTAATATACATGAACGTCCATTTGCAGTTATATCTAAAATATACATACATGATTATATTATTTGATTTTCTTGATTCGCGATTGTTAATTACACGAAAATAAGTAAGTTGAAATCTAATAACAAAATTATTTTACTGCGATTAAATAATTTTTCTGTTGTTTGCACACTTCTACGTTAATAGTTTATAACATTACGTTATGTAGTATATTTAACACACACATATACATACCCAGACAGCACAAGGATGTCCTTAGGACGTCCAAAGGGCATCCAGGACATACATGTAGGATATCCTGAGGATATACTATTTTAATCCTCGGATCTCCTCTGGATGTCCTGAGGAAGAGTAAATGATAGCCGTACACTAGCCTCTGGAGAATCCAGGGAGATCCTGTGGAACATCTTAAGGATTTCTATAGGATATGTTAGGGATATTTTTCATACGTTAAAAGGAACAAATTCTAAAATTTAAATATAAATTAAGATTGCGTTCTGTTATTTACTGCCAATACTAAAAATCTAATACTAAAAATAGTTCACGTTCTTTAATATTTGAGGTTTTCGTGCTGTACATGAATATTTTAGGTTTGGCTTCCGGGTTTGAGTCGTGTAATATTTTCAAAACAATCCAATATCTGAATTCCCTATGTTGGGATTGCATCAGAAAAATTGAACTGATAAAAAATAATTATATTTTTAATTTCCTGTTAGTTGCTCTTTGCAAGCTTTATATAAT
>NW_021851877.1:13560-14279 GCF_003651465.1 Formica exsecta
ATAAATAATAACCTTTTGTTTTTGTATCAAAATCTATAAAAGTACGCTAGAATATTGTAATATTTAATAGCTTGATGAAGTTGAAAACATATTTATTGATAATAAACAAAAAGAATTAGAACAAAGAGTGGATAGATATATCGATAAAATCTATTATTATTGGAATAATCAAATTTATTTCGCATTAAAAAGAAATATCGAGCAATTATTACAATTTTATTGTTTGAATAAATGCTTACTTGCCCGAATCTCGAAACAAATTTGTTTGCAAATAAGTAAATAAGGCACCGTTATTGTAATATACATTTTTAAATATGAGATACTTTATATTAGCGTAATATAATGTATTAAGGATATTTTATTATTTAACATTCTTTACTTACCATGCAGAAGTATACTAATGAAATAAGCTACTCTATGTTCCGGTTTACCAAAAATTTATCATGCTTCTTTTCTATCAAGGACTATAGTAGCGACTGCTTGTTTACAGTAATATAATAACGTTAGATTTTTGTTTTGATACACAAAAGATGACAGATTTAAATTTTTTTAAGTATCTTCGATGAATTGTTATGACAAGTTTCGTATATATAACACTTTTTATCCCATCTTCTTTTCTGTCTTCTCTCTTTCTATATTTTTTAAATTTACTTTTTAATTTTATTAAGTTTTAATTTTATTAATTTTATAATGTTTTTAATTTTATTAAATTTATTAAA
>NW_021851877.1:14362-22442 GCF_003651465.1 Formica exsecta
TATATAATTTATTAAAGTTAAATTATTAATTTTTTTTCTAAAAAGCGTGCTGATAGAGCTGTGTAAAATTATACTTAATTCCAAAATTGAAACGCATGAAGTCGTTTTAAATAATTGTTATATCAAACTAATCGATTTTTAAACGGTACGGAATCTTTCAATTGCCGAATGTTTCCAAGAAATCTCTCTAAATATCTGTTTTTTTACAAAAAAAGTTTCTCCTTATAACATCTTAATTATTAAAAAAAAATTTAAGATTTCTGGCGTTTGCAGATTATGAATTATAAAAAATTATGTTCTCGCGTAAAGTTAAACCGATAAAACACTTCTATTTGCGTTTATTGCATTGGCCCGGCAAATCCGCCCTTACAAATAATCGGATTCAAATTGCATCTGCAGGAGAGAGTACGAGCTATAGTGACTTGTAATGAAATAACCGTGGCTGGCTGAAGAGCAATACATTGCGGTTGCATTGTTCTGCGGTTGCCCGCGCCAGGCGCAGATAATTTCAGCTTTTACGATTTTTCGACGTGACAAGTGCGAAAATATTGCTGCCTATACCGCACGCAAGTTTTTGCCGTATTATCCGTATAAAACGCGCAGGCATGGCCATATAACCACGTACAAGTAAGATTGCTAACGTAATAGTTTATATTTGCGGATATTGAGACTATATTCTCTCACGTTTGGTTTTCGCATGGTTAATATAAAATTCAACAGAGATATTATTTGTGACTCACGTCTGTGAATCTTTATTATTTTATGTTTCCGTAAACTGGGGAAGACAAGAAGTCGTGCCTAAATTTTATATCAAGAGACACATTAAACAAAAAAATTAATATTTATTCATGTTTTTTCGATGTTTATATTTAAAATAAAAGCGAAAGCACTTATTCTTTTTTTTTAATCTATTTATATGACTCAGCAATGTGGTTTATCATCATGTTTATATCTTGTAATAAGTATTTTTGTGATTAATAATGATAGTAACGGGGATAGTCGCGAAAGAAAGTAATCGATAGTGGTACGAGTACCAAACTAATTATCGTAGCTGTATCTCCCAAGTATACACCGGTCACTGTCAGATTAAGCCAATACAAGATTCTTAGGAGCAATTATCGCGCAATTATTATTGAAGTAATTGCGTGAACGAGTCAACAGCCCGAAGCGTATTTTCTACGAGAGATCTCGCGGTGACTACATACTCTCAGGATCTATAAAGTCCGACGATATTCGGTTATAAACCACATCCGTGCGTACGCGCTTTAATTGTTACTAACAACGCCCTTCTTCGGGTATAATCCGCGTCCGTTAAGATTCTTTGCCATCCTTTCCCACGGAGAACACGCATTACTTTACCGTTGCGTTTTTTGCTTCAATTAAGATTTCATTACTTGCGTGATAACGAAATGAGTGCTTCAATATTTATTGTTAGCGCAAATCAAAACAATTCTCTAGAGAAAATAATGATATGGTTTGTAAAATTCGATATTTATAACAAAATGTGTAAGAAACACTTTTTACATATATGAGATGACAATTATAACAGATAAAAAATATGTTTTATCTTTTATTAAAAAATTTATATTTGTTATTAATAAGTAGCACATGCTTTTATTTTGGGATTATTATTATGTTACAATTATTTAATTTACATTATTACTATTTTGATAAAGAATACATTTATGAGTTAAAATTAAATTCCACAGAATGTAATATCTGAAAATATGTTCTCACTTTGACCACTCGCGCGATAGATTTCGATTGAATAAATTATTTCGTTCTTTTAATCCGAAAATGACTGGCATATTATACATATGTTCTAAGCCTCTCATGTAGTATCTCTCTTTCTACAGCGAGCGCGCGTTTGTCTGTCGCAACGCTCAGTCCATTCTATATGTCTATGGTGTGTGCCTTCACGGACGCTACACACATACGCGATGAAAGAGAGACAAAGACAGCGCAATCATCTCTCTTTGTCAAACGATCAGTGTATTACCAGCATCGACAGTATCGAAAAGTGGATGTACGGACACGAACCAATTGGCTGTTTTAGGGCCAATTTCACCAAGCTCGGTTAGATTAACCGACGGTTAAAATTAGCAGGGTTCCAACTGAAATGATAAGAATGTATGGCTCCGAAAGTGAATGTGAGAATGTAGTTCCAGGCGGCGTAAAATGGATGTACGTGACGCTAGTGTACGACCTAGAAAAAGCGTCTTACGAAAAACGCCAGCGTGGTGACTCTCATTCTTCTCTCTGCTGACGGGCAAACTCCGAATTGACATTGAAGACCTCGCGCGGTGAAAATGTGAAACTCAGGTTTCAGGGTTACCAACGCTGAGGAATGAATTCTCAGTCTCGATGTATAGGTGTATGTCTGTATACCCTCACACACGATTGCATTGCTCGCGTGGACGCACCGTGGAGAGGAAAGATAGAAAAGGATCAACGATCACGCTATCCTTGTTCCTCTAGCGTATCGCTTTACGGCCGAGATATGGCCTGAAAATGCTTTTTTGCCTCTCGTAGCAGAAAGCAGTAATGCAACAAGACTAATGGGCGCCCACTTTTTATAAATTTTATGTTTACTTATGCGCATATGTACAGATATATACCAATAGTATATAGAAATGTTACATATGTTTCAAAATTGCACAATGATAAATAATATTAGTAGAATAATAGCTAATAGAGTGAACTAATATACAACGTGTAAAAGATACGGGCACTTTTTAGACTTGGCAATTTATTGCCTTTTTACTTGTTGCTTTTTCATTGATACTTTATGTATTGTCAGCATGATAGAGCCATCGGTACAATTGAAGAAAGATAATATAATTGTCTATAAATATATAATATAATTGTTTACAATTAAGACTGTTAAAAGATAATGTAATATCAAACAAGAATTGACAATCATGCTATTTCTCTATCCCGCTAATATGATAAACGAAATATCGATAGTAACAAAGCAACAAATCTCACAAAGTTAACAGGCACCCGTGTCTTACATATTGTATATTTATTCACTCTGCTATCTATATTATTATTGATCATCATACAATATTTAATTGCACGTATAATTTTAACTATAATTTAAACATATATATGCATATATGTATATACGTAAATATAAAATTCTCAAAGAATGGGCGCCCGTTAGTCATGTTGCATTACTGCTTTTTGCCACGAGAGGCCAAAAAGCATATTTAGGTTCAGGCCATATTTCGGCCGTAAAGCAATACGCTAGAGGAACAAGGATAGCATGCGATTGTCGCTCCTTGTCTGACATTATCTCCCAACAATCGCTTCCGTGTGCTCAACATATCGGTATGCTTTCACGGACGCTATGCATATGCAATGAAAGAGAGACAAAGAGAGCGTAATCATCTCTCTTTGTCAAGCAGTCAGTGTGCCACTACGGAATATTCCCCATGTTCTGCTATTAGCTGCACTTTAGATACAGATGTGGTGAAATTCGTAGTCTTCGTCCTACATCTCGAAAAATTAATATTTTTTCATGAAACTTGTTTTGATGTATTCCTTACATCGTTAGAATTAGTCGTACAGAGCCGGATTTTGCAATTTGGCTCTTAAAAATTTATAATAAAAATATAATATGAATTCGAGAGCAACTACACCTGATCCACAATCAGCTGTATGTTGTTTGTCAATATTAGAATTTTTATTTTGATCATTTTTTCAAAAAAACGCTCTGTACGTCTAAAAAGACGATGCTGCTGAATACGAATATCATTATTAGAATCCGATTTTCTCTTTATTTTGGCTGTAGGACGTAGACTACGAATTCGTAATTCACGGCTTCCCGCGAGAGGTCTCCACCGTCACTCCTGTCGACCCTTAAGACACCATAATCAAAGTGACTGTCGATTTTGTTTGAACATAAGACAAGCGATAAGAAACAGGTCTAATTCTCTGCAAGGTAATGTAGAAAAATTTTTTTTATAAAGTTTGACATTTCTTGCGCGATAATTTTTTACTTATCTGTATTACATATTTTTTTTATTAGCGATTCTATCTGTAACTCGATCAAATAATCTGAGGCTATCTGAGATGAGAAGGACTTTTGATGCTTTTGATGCTTATCTGGCCAAGATATTGGTAGAGGTGTTAAAATGCCAACGCCCGGCATAGCTGGTCCATCAGATACACTGGGTAATGTTAGATTAGCAGTACAACCTCGAACACAGAGAAATGTACTATATTCTACTTAGAAAATTTATCAATTGCTTGCATTTCTTTCAAATATAAAATATTCTATTAAATTCATATGTATATGAAGATATATATATAATAGTTTTTTAAAATTCTCTTTAGAAACATAAAATATGTGATTTGTATAAATATGAAAGAAACGTGCCATGGATGTCCATGTGTGTTTCAGCTGCGCTGGGACAGTGTCGTAGTAGACAGTCCATAGTCAGTGCTGGGCAACAAGTGGTCGCTCCAATCTCTTTCTTTAAATTCCGATCCTACGCAAGACTGATCTTCAGGGCCATTTTACAATACGTCGCAAATGCTCCGTCGCCAATTGCGAAGGATAGCAACTACTAGTTGAAAAGTGCTATTTCCGGTTGCGCTTTTGGCAATTGGGATTACCAAAAAAAGTTAAAAGTTGGCCAATTCTCTTTCTATACATACGTATTTTATATACGGGGTGTAACTGAAAAAACAGGAGCACACCATCAGATATAGGATAACAATCCAAATCGAAAAGTCCTGAACCATTTTTTGATTTGACAGAGAGAAGAATGAGAGTCGCCACGCTGCCGTTTTTCGTGTAACGCTTTTTCTAGATCGTACACTAGCGTCACGTACATCCATTTTACGCCGCCTGGAACTACATGGCCACATCCACTTTCGGAGCCGACAAAACAGCCGATTGGTTCATGTCCGCGCTACATCCACTTTTCGATTTTGGTTCATATCCGTGCTACATCCACTTTTCGATATTGTCGATGCTGGTAGTACACTGATCGTTTGACAAAGAGAGATGATGCGCTGTCTTTGTCTCTCTTTCATCGCGTATGTGTGTAGCGTCCGTGAAGGCACACACCGACACGTTGAGCACACGGATGCGATTGTTGGGAGATGTCAGACAAGGAGCGACAATCGCGTGCTATCCTTGTTCCTCTAGCGTATTGCTTACGGCCGAAATACGGCCTGAAAATGCTTTCTGGCCTCTCGTGACAGCAGTAATGCAACAAGGCTAATAAGCGCCCACTTTATAAGAATAAATGATTAATTTGTTAATTTTCGATGAAAAATGCAATAAATCATGAAAATAATTATGGAGCAATATGGAGCAATTAAGGAGCAATCGTTTTATACTGGATATATTTGCAAAAAACTATTGGAAATATGTTTTTGAGTGAAAATGATAAATTTTACGTTTTTTGTAAATATTTCGAAAACTACTAATTTTAAAAGGGGAGCAATTGTGGATTCTGACGGAGCAATTAAGGAGCAATCGTTTGAGCTATAAATTATTAAAAAATATGAACTTCCAGCGCCAACTTATTTCCGGTGTGTACGACCTAGAAAAAGCGTTACACGAAAAACGGCAGCGTGGCGACTCTCATTCTTCTCTCTGGTTATAAACAATAGAGCTGTCATATTATGTTTGAATATTCTCGCCGTTGGCTGCTGAGCCATATAGTTCCGATAGGCGGCCGATAGGTGACAACGGTGTCGCTAGGGAAATGATTAATTTGCTAATTTTCAATAAAAAATGCAATAAATCATGAAAATAATGATGGAGCAATGCGAAGCAATTAAGTAGCAATCGTATTATGTTATATTATGTTTGAATATTTTCGCTGTTGGCTTCTGAGCCATATAGTTTCGATAGGCGGCCGATAGAAATTATGAAAGATTTTCCAGCACGACTTAACGCATGAAATTTAAACGAAATATTTTTATTTATAGGGCATTGTGAATTTGTTGTTTATATAATTATTATTTTACTAATTAACATATTTCTGACGATTATATTAAACATTGTTCATTTTCTCCTGTTTTTTATAAAAAGCAATTTAGTACTGGAAAATCTTTCATAATATTTTTTGGACGAATGCGTGAAAAGCGCGCGCTAAAACTTTAACACAATTTCTTTCTCATTAAGGACTATTCATAGAAAAATCACCGCTTGAATCTGAGATTGGCACGTCTGGCCGTCCCCTTGTGAGCTATATAGTTCCGATAGGTGGCCGATAGGTGACAACGGTGTCGCTAGGGAAATGATTAATTTGTTAATTTTCGTTAAAAAATGCAATAAATCATGAAAATAATGATGGAGCAATGCGAAGCAATTAAGGAGCAATCGTTTTATGTTATATTATGTTTAAATATTCTCGCCGTTGGCTTCTGAGCCATATAGTTCCGATAGACGGCCGACAGGTAGCAAAGGCGTCGCTTGGAAAATTATTAATTTGTTAATTTTCGATGAAAAATGCAATAAATCATGAAAATAATGATGGAGCAATGCGAAGCAATTAAGGAGCAATCGTTTTATACTGGATATAGTTGCAAAAAACTATTGGAAATATGCTTTTGAGTGAAAATAATAAATTTTACGTTTTTTTTAAATATTTCGAAAACTACTAATTTTAAAAGGAGAGCAATTGTGGATTCTGACGGAGCAATTAAGGAGCAATCGTTTGAGCTATAAATTATTAAAAAATATGAACTTCCAGCGCCAACTTATTTCCGGTATAAAAAATGTAGAAGTAGTAAATATTTTATGTAGAGGCGAGGGACTTTGTCCTTCGTAACCTACTTAAAATATTATTGTATTCTTTCATTCCCATTATTATAATTTTTTATTTGTTCGACTTTTATTCTTTCTGTTATTGTTTTTCTATATGATAATAAATTAATAATAAATGTAAGCAAATAAAAAGGCAATATGGGCCAAAAGTATCACGTTGAGAGATTTATTAATTGTGTGAAGGCAATTGACAAATTTCAAATTAAAACGGTTAACAAAGTGATACTAAACAACATATGATGATAAAGCGAACGTTTCGGCCTTTTTTTTGTGGCCATCTTCAGCGCAATTAAAATAATAATTACATGAATAAATAAATACATTAAAAAATATATGTATAAAAAAATATCGCAGTCATTGATTAAAAATTAAATTGCAAACGCACGAACTCGCTCAAACAGGCATCCCGGGATGACGAACTCCCCGGGTGATAGGCCAGGAAGTTCACATCGTAAAATGTTATGAAGGCTTGCCGGCATGTTGATATGCGAAATCCGAAAAGTCGAGATTCCTGTAGGAGCGTGCAATAAGAAGTTAAGAGTGCTCAAGGGTAAACCGTGATAGTGCAAAACTTATATACAAATGCAACAGATGTATCCCAATAAAGAATATATGACGCGATACAATTATTAATCCGTAAAGCTTTAAAGACCAGGTTATATCTAAGAAGTTTCACGAGACTTTAAACTTGTGTGTATACAGTGCTAGGTCATTGGCCCTCGATGACATAAGAGTAAACACAACAACTCGCTACACGAACGAATATGTATTTATATCGGCAATGAAGAAATCAAAATATACGCGTCTTGAAAATAATCACAAAGATCATCTATGCATTAAATGTTGGGAAGTTTATCCAACGAAGTAATATATGTCTGGTGCAAGCCCTCGGTATCCGTTTGCAGATTCAGACCATTAATTTGTCTCCTTATGAACAACATCTCAGATATCAGTCGTTTGTTTAGATATTTTTCGCTGTCCAAAATCCGAACATGGTTCCAGTCGAAATCATGGTCAAACTCTAATCTATGCTCTGTAATCACCGAACCAACAGTTGTATTTCTACGTATGTGGTTGCGGTGTTCCCCGATTCTCGTCTGTAGTCTCCTGCTTGTCTGACCTACATAAGATGCATCACAATCTGCACAATTGATCATATAGATGACATTAGTGCAAGATGCACTGGGAAGGACGTCCTTGTGTACCCTAATAAAGCATGACAATTTATTAAGATTGCAGTAAGAAAGCCTAACGTCAAGATCTTTTATGATGTTTTTAAATTTGTGC
>NW_021851877.1:23482-26334 GCF_003651465.1 Formica exsecta
ATCATCTATGCATTAAATGTTGGGAAGTTTATCCAACGCAGTAATATATGTCTGGTGCAAGCCCTCGGTATCCGTTTGCAAATTCAGACCATTTATTTGTCTCCTTATGAACAACATCTCAGATATCAGTCGTTTGTTTAGATATTTTTCGTTGTCCAAAATCCGGACATGGTTCCAGTCAAAATCATGGTCAAACTCTAATCTATGATCGGTAATCACCGAACCAACAGTTGTATTTCTACGTATGTGGTTGCGGTGTTCCCCGATTCTCGTCTGTAGTCTCCTGCTTGTCTGACCTACATAAGATGCATCACAATCTGCACAATTGATCATATAGATGACATTAGTGCAAAATGCACTGGGAAGGACGTCCTTATGTACCCTAATAAAGCATGATAATTTATTAAGACTACAGTAAGAAAGCCTGACGTCAAGATCTTTTATGATGTTTTTAAATTTGTGCGAGATGGTATGGACAAAAGGGATTGTAAAATATGAGACAATTTTATTATTGACCTCCTCATCGTAAGTTGGAAGGCCGCTACTAGAGATCGGAAATTTGAGACGGTTAAAAATTGATTGAAAAATTAAATCTAATGGGTAGTTATTGTCCAGGAGAATTTTTATGATAAAGTCCAAATTTTTTTGGTGAAATTGTGGATGTGAAAGTAAGAAAGCTCTATCAACAAGGCCAATAATGGTACCTCTTTTTTGGCATGTCGGATGTTGAGAAAGAAAATTAAGATACCGACCCGAAAAAGTAAGTTTATGGAACCAGTTAATAAGCGGTTGTTAATTAGAAGTATTGAGATATCTAAAAAGTTCAATTTATCATTGTCAGCAATTTCTAAGGTGAATTGGGTGAATTGGTGTAAGGAATTAAAAACATTAAGCGTGTGATCCATAAGATAATATGGTGCAGTCATTGCGATATCATCGACGTATCTGTAGTATCTGTAGTAAATGAAAGTCAATGTTGAAAGAGCTTTCTCTTCCAAATCTTGAAGGACTATGTCAGCTATGATGGGAGATAATGGGGAACCCATAGGAGTGCCATAAGTTTGTTTATAAATTGTTCCATTAAATGTAAAGAAAGTAGAGTTCAAAACAAATTTTATCGCTAAGATAAACTCCGCTGGAGGAATGGAACAATTGTTGGAAATGAGATCTATTCTTTTCTCGACACTCTCAATGGCAAGGTCAATAGGGATGTTGGTGAATAACGAGATCACATCCAACGATAGCAATTTGAAATCAAATCATCAGTTGACATTCGACAGATTTTTAGTTAATTGAAAGCTATTGACAATGTTGCTATCTGCTTTAGGAAAACTTTTCAACATGATTTGATTTAGGAAGAAGGCAAGATGGTATAAACTGCTATTCAATGAAGAAACTATGATTCGATACGGACAGTCACGTTTATGTATTTTTGGCAGTCCGTATGCTCTAGGGAGATTGCCGTCACTACAATAAAGAGTTTTGTATGTAGCGGATGAAATATGATTGGAATTCTTCCATCTAGTTAGTAGTTCGCGTAAAGATGTTATCAGTTTCTTAGTAGGATCTTTAGAAAGAACAACGTAATTCTCAGAATCACTCAATGTATCGTTCATGTTAACAAGATAGGCATTTTTATCTAGAGCCACAGTCACATTTCCCTTATCAGCCCTGGTGAGAATAAGGTTGGAATTATCAATTAAAAATTTTTGGAATTATCAATTAAAAAGCTTGCACCAGACATATATTACTGCGTTGGATAAACTTCCCAACATTTAATGCATAGATGATCTTTGTGATTATTTTCAAGACGCGTATATTTTGATTTCTTCATTCCCGATATAAAAACGTTCGCTTTATTTTCATTTGTTGTTTAGTGTCACTTTGTACCCGTTTTAATATGAAATTTGTCAATTGCCGTCACACAATTAATAAATCTCTCAACGTGATACTTGTGGCTCATATTGCCTTTTTATTTGCTTACATTTATTATTATTATTTGAGCCTATGTCTTATTATTTTTTAAATTTATCGTATTTTTAAACATCAGAAATTTGAGACGGTTAAAAATTGTTTGAAAAATGAAATCTAATGGGTAGTTATTGTCCAGGAGAATTTTTATGATAAAGTCCAAATTTTTTTGGTGAAATTGTGGATGTGAAAGTAAGAAAGCTCTATCAACAAGGCCAATAATGGTACCTCTTTTTTGGCATGTCGGATGTTGAGAAAGAAAATTAAGATACCGACCCGAAAAGGTAGGTTTATGAAACCAGTCAGTTAATAAGCGGTTGTTAATTAGAAGTATTGAGATATCTAAAAAGTTCAATTTATCATTGTCAGCAATTTCTAAGGTGAATTGGATTCTAGGATGTAAGGAATTAAAAACATTAAGCGTGTGATCCATAAGATAATATGGTGCAGTCATTGCGATATCATCGACGTATCTGTAGTAAAAGGATGGAATGAAAGTCAATGTTGAAAGAGCTTTCTCTTCCAAATCTTGAAGGACTATGTCAGCTATGGTGGGAGAAAGTGGGGAACCCATAGGAGTGCCAAAAGTTTGTTTATATATTGTTCCATTAAAAGTAAAGAACGTAGAGTTCAAAACAAATATATTAATTTATATATATAAATAATAAATTAATTTATTCATATATACAATAAATATATACAAATAATAAATTAATTTATTCATCTTTATTTAAATTAATTTGTATAAAATTAATTTAGCAATATAAAAACAATGTTTTTATTCGGTTATACAATATTCATTTACAAAGATAAACATTTATAAAGATGTGCATTACTTTTCATTTTTATCATAACGCGATATCTATAGCAGTCAGTACGTA
>NW_021851878.1:0-376 GCF_003651465.1 Formica exsecta
CACACGGATATTCCTTCTTTCAAATCATCGATTTAAAATGCATTTATACGTGGATTAAAAACTTTAAGTAATTTATAAACGTATCTTAATCATAAATATATTATATAATAGATATATAATAAATAATATATCTCATACAAAAAGGCTGAAAAAACATTTGAGGCATAGTAAGAAGCGACAATCAAGAAGCGACCAAAGCGACGTGTACCGCCCGTCTTCGTGCCGGCTCGATAAGCAGGAGAGAGACAGAAAACAGTATATCTGTCCTCTTCTGCTATCCGAAGCCAGCCGAAGCGCCGAGCTCACACGTACGCGATTTGCGCTTGTCTGCATCATCCCCTCCACTACGGTTGCGTGTTGCTAGCGTGGCAATTCT
>NW_021851879.1:0-235 GCF_003651465.1 Formica exsecta
CACATCCCGCCGGTCGCCGTCCAACGAGATAGTGTGGGACTCGCACACACTAAAAAACCTCCTTTTATATACAAAGTACGATATGTGTGACAGCTCCAGAAACTTCAAAAGCATTTGCTTTCGAGATTCTTCCCTATCGTATATGTTACCTGCTACAATAAAAATGGCGTTGAATCTGTGGAAACCACGCCAGTGATGCCAGAATTGAGACGCGAGCAACATGCAACCGAAGTGG
>NW_021851880.1:0-208 GCF_003651465.1 Formica exsecta
TCGCCGCTCCGTCCTTGGGACTCCCTCGCTTCGCGCGGGTGGAGTCCGTCCCTTCGGCCAGGTCCTTCCGGCCCTTCTCCTCTGTTCCTGTCGTAATAATACAAAATTATCGGCAGCGATGTGTGTTAGCCACCAAGAATGTAGTTAATAAAAAAAACTACAGCCTGACGTCTCTCGCTCCTTGAAAGTCTCGGACTCCCGCCCTCGG
>NW_021851881.1:0-375 GCF_003651465.1 Formica exsecta
TTGGTTTATGTAAATTTTGACAAATACAGATCTACAATATATATAAGTACACTTTTCTTTTTCATACTTTATTCCATTTTCTAATATTCAAGACAATTATTTAGATTGTAACGGGATTACTTTTCGCGAGCGCGCAGATGACTCGGTCGGGATCAGGACTCGTGAAAAGGTGAGACACACGAAAAGCTTTAGTTATAATGTAGCGTATTTATTCGCCTCTTTCGGCAATGGTCTATTTACAATAAGTGTCGTGAAGCCAGCGCGCGGCGGATAGCGCAACGCGTTAAGCCCGAGTCACACTAGCGGCTCGCGGCTGCGATTGCGATTGCGTTTGCGATTGTGATTTGCTACGCTCCAATCATACTTGCAATTGGT
>NW_021851882.1:0-206 GCF_003651465.1 Formica exsecta
CATGTTATAACCAAAGAAAATAATAAAAAATAGGATAATTTTTATGCTCATAATTTAATAATAAAACCTAGATAGAATAAAGTTAAAATTAAAATCTATAAAACAATGAGCTACGAGCAATGGCAAGCTATGTTTTTCGTTGCGATACTTGGAATTGATCAATGTAGATTTGTAGATTATAGTAACTATTTTTTAAATGCATAAAG
>NW_021851883.1:0-819 GCF_003651465.1 Formica exsecta
CCCGCCAGAAGTAATGACTGTATCACCACGTTTTATTTGATCTATCATCTTTCTATGTTCTTTTAGTTTTTTTTGTTGTGGGCGAATAATGAGAAAATAAAATACCACAAATATTAAAATCAATGGAATAAAACTAGCAAAAGATGCGCCGATACTTGATGCATTGCTAGTTGCATCTGCTGCAAAAACTTCAGAAATGAGCATATTTAATCCTAATTGTTAATGATAAAAACAAACCTATTTAAGTATTAATTACAATACCATGCAATGTCAAGTCTGGTGAAAACGTTTCTAAATACCGACAATAATATTGCGGATTTTAGATTATGCTAAAACCAGTATGGCGGGAGTGATGAGACTTGAACTCACGACCTCATGCGTGACAGGCATGCGCTCTAACCAACTGAGCTACACCCCCCTAATTTCTTTTTAGCGTTTTCGGGCTTCGACTTTAAAGTTAATAAACATGTTGCCCTTTGTCAATATTTTTTGTTTGCGCTTTGCTGTCTTTTCTATTACTATGTAAATAATTTAATTTCACACATGGCTTGTACAAGTAGTCCCATTAGGGTTATGCCATGGAAGATAAACTATTTGGAGGAATGATATATGACAAATTTGCCTGAAGTCACTGTGCGTGATTTAGCCGAATCTGGTGTACATTTTGGTCACAAAATTAGTCGCTGGAACGCAAAAATGGCTCCATACATATATGGGGTGCATCAAGAAAATCTTATACATATAATTGACTTGCGAAAAACATTACCATTGCTGCAGGTGGCCATGAAGGCTTTATATGACGTTGCATCTCAAGGTGGT
>NW_021851884.1:0-190 GCF_003651465.1 Formica exsecta
CTCCAGTCACGATTTGGAATAGCTCGCATAATCTGAGTTAAGATTTGTGACAAATTGGACAGAACGATGATTTCCATTATTTTTTATATTGTGAAAATACTCGAAAAAACACGCGCGAGTCCGTCTTTCTCGCGTTCCATACGGGTTCTCTCTCGCGCTCCATACAGATTCTTTCTCGCACCGCTACGCG
>NW_021851884.1:619-856 GCF_003651465.1 Formica exsecta
CCCGCCGCTACGCGGCCGCCGCGTCCTGCGTTTTCTCTTTCGCGCTTTATACGGACTCTTTCTCACGCTCTATATTATAAATTCTATCACACCATTACGCGAACGTCGTATCTCGCGTTAGCCTTTTTTTGCGTTGTTCAATATATATAATACTTCCGAGAACATAATAAATAGATTGTGGAAGTTTCCAATCTGTTCTATGTTTAATATGTCTCGATGCAGATTTGGCAAGTTGCT
>NW_021851885.1:0-204 GCF_003651465.1 Formica exsecta
CTGCTAATTTTTAAAGTATATATTAAAACCAACAAACAATAAATTCAATTTAGATCTAAATTTAATTTAGAATTATATTTCATTTAGTTATATCACAATAACTGCAATGTGAATGTATTAAAATATACACTAATTTTAGCATATTGTTTAGTTTAGCAGCGCAAAGTCTTTTAATTAAAATTTTTTTATGTTTTTGCTTCCTCA
>NW_021851886.1:0-253 GCF_003651465.1 Formica exsecta
CGAGCGGAAGAGCAACCCTCGAGAGAGCAGATCGAGGTGTACACAGCGAGGTTAGAAGAGATACGCGGTGAATTCAAGGACGTGCAACGACGGATAATCGCCATCCAAGTAGACGAGGTATTCCAAGACGACGAAAGAGAAGACGAGGAATTCGAGGATCGATATATAAGGCTAAGGATTCAACTGAAACAAAAGGTAAAAAATGTGTCAATACCGCAAAACGAAACACGTGTGTTACAGAATGACGACGCGA
>NW_021851887.1:0-7629 GCF_003651465.1 Formica exsecta
AACCGCGATATTAGTATGTCAAATTTGTAAAAAACGTGGGCATGGTGCAGAGAAATGCCGCTTTCGCGATCCACACCAACGCCGACCGGAAAACGTAGTTCAAGGGAAAATAATAACTTGTCAATTATGCTTGAAATCCGGTCATGATGCAAAATCTTGCCGACAGAATAATACAACTAATAACAATAAAATCTCGGTAATTTGTCAATGGTGCGAAAGATCCGGCCATTCTGCAAATAATGGCTGGAAGAAACAGAACGAACAACGTTATGCGGGAAATAAAACTCGCGTAACTTGTCAAATTTGCAACAACTTCGGACACATTGCTAAAGATTGTCGATCAAAACTAAACCAGCAAACGGGATCTAGGAATTCTTTATTCTGCCGCTATTGCAAGGAGCAAGGTCATCTTCTCGAAAATTGTCAATTACGCCATGCCAGTAACTTTCGAAAAAAGGAAAATAATCAGGGAAACTACAACGGCCCCTCGACGTCGGGTGCACAACAGGGGTCCGAACGAGAACCGCACCCGTCCAAAACTCAGGTAGCCAAATAGACAAGGACAGAACTACCATAAGGCCCGTGACTGTAAACCTCGACAAACATAGTCGCGTGCCTACCGTTCAAATTAACATCGATAACTTAGCTACTCGTATAACTTTTATGCTAGACACGGGGGGATCTGGAAATATAATTAAAGAAAATCTATAATTCCCGAAGAAATAAATATTAATTACACTAATATCCTCAAATTGAATGGCATAAATAATAATCCTGTGTACACATGAGGTGAAATTACATTAACTCTTTTTGAAATACCGGTTATATTTCATATTGTATCTAACGATTTTCCAATTTCACAATCCGGCATATTAGGAAACGATTTCTTTAAACAAACTTTATCGAAAATAGATTACGCACAAGGGCACTTAAATGTCTCCGGAATCAACATACCTTTCTTACCGCCTGAAGCCATTATAGTAGCTCCGCGATCCGAATCATTATTTTATGTAAGAATAGAAAATCCAGAACTAAAGGTAGGATATATACCGAGACTAAAAGTGGCACATGGAATTTATTTAGGAGACACCATCGTGGAGAACGTTGCCGGAAAGGCATATTTAAACGTTATAAGTACTTTAGATGAAGAGGCGGAAGTACATGTTCCGACTTTGCGCCTAAAATCATTGAGTGAATTATTAGACGACCATGATTCAAAAATTGAGGCTCTAAACAGTCCAGAAGAACCAAGGAATAAGAAAGAAGAAACTACTTACGAATTCGACGATTATGAAAATAATATGAACATTGAAAATGAAAGTGAAAATGTGGATGAAGAAAATATTATTATCAAAGAAATTAATTACGAAGACGAAGAACAAACCTTAAATAAAGAAGGAAATAAAAATAAGAATAAAATTAAAAATAAAGAAATGATAAAAAATAAAACTGAGAGGAAAAATAAAGAATTGAATAATTCAAAAATCTTTGGAGAGGGAAATTATCAAACCTCTTCTGAAAATCTAATAAATCCAACCATTCCTGGAGGGGGAAATTACCAAACCTCTCCTAAAAATTTAATTAATTTAAAAACCCTCGAAGAGAGAAATTACCAATCCTCTCAAGAAGGGGATAATTCTAGGATTTCGGAGGGAAATTTCCAAACCTTGTCAGAAAATCCTAACTCCGTCGATTGCGAGGAGGAAAATCAAACCTCACTACGTATTTCGGCAAAATCTCATTCCAAAAAAGGGAGAAGTCCTTTATCCTCCCTGGATATCAAATTTCCTAAGGTTGGATTATTTAAAGAAGAAAATGATAATGAATTAAAACCCTCTCATGTTACAATAAAAGACCTCCTTGAAGAGGCTCAAAAATATAATTTAAAAATTAAAAATTCGAATCTACGAAATATGAAAAATAAAAATAAACCGTCTTCAAAAATTCTTATATCCTTGTTGAATAAATCTCAAGAAATTTTAGAAAAATTTATGCGAAAACGCAAAACAAGATATAAAAGAAAACAAGAAGTTGAAAATTATAATTTGCATAATTGTCTAACAATCTCCGAAGAAAAAGAAAAGAATCGCCGAAATCATAGAATCGTTACGATTAGAACATTTAAATAAAACAGAGAGAAAAAGCATTATAAAATTAATAACGGACAGTCAAGATCGATTTCATATTCCTGGAGAAAAATTAACCGCAACTCACGTATTACAACATCGAATACCTACTACAGATGACCAACCAATAAACACTCGTCAGTATCGATTTCCGCAAATTCATAAAGAGGAAATAAACAAGCAGGTAGAAGAACTGTTAGAAGGAGGAATTGCAAAACACTCACAATCGCCATATAACACGCCTATATGGATTGTACCTAAGAAAGAAGACTCCAAAGGAAATAAACGATGGAGAATGGTATTAGATTTTCGCGCTTTAAATGATAAAACTATCGGAGATGCATATCCTTTACCAAATATCGTTGATATATTAGACCAATTAGGAGGAGCTCGATATTTTTCAGTATGCGATTTAGCATCTGGATTTCATCAAATAAAAATGAACCGCGAAGATGGTCATAAAACAGCTTTCACTACTCCTTTTGGACATTACGAATTTGATCGAATGCCGTTCGGTCTAAAAAATGCTCCGGCTACTTTCCAGCGCCTAATGGACTTAGTGTTAACTGGGTTACAAGGCAAAGAATTATTCGTTTATATGGACGATATTGTTATCTATGCAACGTCTTTAGAAGAACACGAAAGAAAATACAACGCTTTAATGGAACGTCTTCGAGAAGCTAATTTAAAATTACAGCCAGACAAATGCGAATTTTTAAAAACGGAAGTAACTTATCTGGGACACGTAATCAGTAAAGACGGAGTAAAACCAGATCCAAATAAATTAGAAGCAGTACAACGGTTTCCAAGACCTAAAACACCTAAAAACATTAAACAATTTTTAGGACTTGCAGGATATTATAGACGCTTTATACCGAATTTTTCAAAATTCGCCAAACCATTAACAAATTTATTAAAAAACGACACCCGCTTCGAGTGGACATCTGAGCAAGAAGAATCTTTTGAAATTTTAAAACAAAAACTATGCGAAGAACCAATACTGCAATACCCAGATTTTTCTAAACCATTCATTTTAACGACCGATGCATCTGGAATAGCCGTCGGAGGAATATTATCACAAGGAGAGATAAACAAAGACCTACCGATAGCATACGCCTCACGAACCTTAACAGATAACGAATTAAAATACGATACATATGAAAAGGAAGCACTAGCTATTGTATATTGCGTTAAACATTTTCGACCATACTTATACGGAAGAAAATTCACTTTAGTTACAGACCATAAACCTTTGATGTGGTTTAAAAACGCACAAGACGCAAATATGCGAATACTTCGTTGGAGATTAAAATTAGCAGAATATGATTATGAGGTTGTATACAAAGCGGGAAAAACAAACGTAAACGCAGACGCATTATCCAGAAATCCTGTAAATATCGAAGAAATAGATTGTAAAATTATAAAAAACAAGAAACTTTTAAACCCAGATAACCCTAAAGATGCACGATTAATTGCCGAACTATTAGAAAAATCCGATAGCGAAGAAGAAGAAGAAGGAGATGACGATTTCAATTTATATCTTTCCGATATGGAAGAAAACGAAGAAATAATAGCTGAAAGCGATTTATTAAATAACAATAACGATACTCTTCCATTTACACAAACAGAATTAAACGAACCAGATTATTTATCAATTACCGAAAAAGCTTTAATACACGATCCTCCTAAACAAAATAAAATTCAAACGAGAAGCCGAACTGCAAGGCAAAGTATTGAGCAAAATAAAATAATCAACGAATTGCATAGTGACGAGGGAGAGATCGAAGAAATCGAAGAAAGAAATGATCCGCCTGATAAAGATTCTGACAGTGAAAAGGAAGACGAAGAGGAAAACGAACAAAATATTATTAACAAAAATTTAAAATCAAGAAAAACGAAACCTGCATTTATTGAAAATAGAATAACTCATGGTAACGTTATAGACTCTCGGGAATTATTATTTTTACGAAAAGATAATAAAGTATATTTCGTCGACACCCAGGGAAGACCTTTAGATTCAGGCTCACAAAAACTTTTCGAACGAAAAGAGCTTCCAAACCTAGGATCTCTTGTTCTAGGAAAGGCCAAGGCCATAAAACATAAAAACCATTATCATGTGGCTTTACCTGTCAGCGAAGAACAACGAGAAGGCCCTACGGCTACTCTTAAACAAATTGTTAAAATCTTAACAGACTTACGGAAAATAACCGAAGATTTAAAATTAGAAACATTTAGTATTGCAAAAACCGAGTTTATTAATAATGTTCCATGGAATGACGTCAAATCACATATACAATCAATATTCACCGACGCTCCTACTAAAGTTATTATTTGCCACGGACTAATTAAATATCCACCGAAAGATTTACGTTCCGTTATAATCAGCGAAATGCATTGCCTACCAACGGGAGGACACCGTGGAGTCACAAAAACTTACAACCGAATAAAACACAATTATTACTGGGAAAACTTGAAAGCAGATGTTCAACGGTACATACAACAATGTTTACAATGTCAACTGAAAAAACTTGTACGAGTCAAAACGAAACAACCAATGATAATCACGGATACACCAGGATCTTCTTTTGATAAAGTAGCCATGGATATTGTAGGCCCTTTACCTAAAACTGAAAGGGGAAACGAATACATTCTAACATTACAAGACCAACTAACTAAATTTTGCATGGGAATACCATTACCGAATCAAACTTCCGAAACCATCGCAGAAGCTTTTGTAGATCGATTTATTTGCGTACTTGGAGCACCAAAAGCAATATTAACAGATCAAGGCAGAAATTTCCTTAGCGATCTAATAAGGAAAATTGCAAAATTATTTAAAATTCGCAAATTTCGCACAACAGCCTTCCATCCTCAATCAAACGGATCATTAGAAAGATCACATCACGCATTAGGCGAATATTTAAAACAATACGCGAATGAACAAAAACAATGGGATAGATGGATTAGCCTTGCCATGTTTAATTATAATACGAGCGTACATGAAGCAACAAAGCACACTCCATATGAATTGGCTTTTGGAAAGATAGCACGCGTTCCATCGAACGAACTTCTACCTCCTGGGGATAAATTAGCAAATTACGACGAATATTTAATAAATCTTGTAACTCAACTTCACGCAATTCAGGGAAACGCACGCGATAATGTCATTCAGGCGAAAATTAGATCAAAAAATTATTACGATAGAAAAATCAACCCACAAACCTTTAAACCGGGAGATCAAGTATTTTTATTAAAAGGTCCAAAACCAGGTAAATTCGGAGATCAATATACTGGGCCTCACGAAGTTCTAGAAATTTTTAATAAAAATAACGTCAAAATTAGAATAAAGAAAAATAGCCGAATTGTACATCCGAACCGCTTACGAATTTCATATATTAAACCTACTAATAAACAATTATGAAAACTTTCAGATGGACCTCAACATTAAGCGACTAATTGCGATACTGGTAGTGCTAATAAAAATTTATCAAACTCTTGGAATAATAGGGTATGACTGCGGATCTTCTTCAGCAAATCTAACGACACTATCTTTATTAACCATCGAAGAGTGTGACATTCCACCGCAAGATGTTAAACGTGAACAAGTATATATACAATTGCTCCAAATTAACGAATTCGAATCTGTGAAAGTAAGTAGTACAGTGTAAAGTTGAAATTGACCGATTAATAAAAAAATGTGGAATGTTCTCTCACACCATGGATGTATACAATGGAAAATATTCATATATAGAAGAAATACCCCGTGATATATGCAGGCGAATGCACGATTACGGTACTTACCAAATGGGAAGTACTTACATAACTGGCTTAAAATCAAATCAAACCACAACACGTCCAATAACACTCGCCGGCAACGTAGACAATGACGGAGAGTGTATCGGAGGAGCGTATTCCGATCCTTATGGAACATGGACAGACGTAATAGTATTTGCAAGCGTAAGAATTACACTACAAGATTATATAGCAGACGTAAAAATAAACACTAACCGAGTACAGCTCAGGTCGGGTGTAGCATGTAAATTTGGCTCCACACATTGTACAGATGTAGAGGGAGGAGATACGTACTGGGATCCCGTACCTACTGATACATGCAAACTCTATAACTTTGGTATATTATTCGAAGGATACGCGTACAAAATAGTTGATAACGATAAAGATCATCCTCAAACAGTTTACTCTTTAACCACAGAAGATACAATATTTGCATTGACTAGCAAAGGAAAATACAATACGTGTGGATATTCATTAATAACAACTGAACATCCTAAATTATTAATTTTTGAGACCGTACGCGGTACCACTGTCTTTAAAAAGCAAGCCGGCATCTCAAATCTCGATATTTTCACCTACATGAATTCTAAATTCGTATACGTGGAGAAACATGTCCGCACTCAGATAAATGAACTTTACAGGAACTTATTATTACACCAATGTAAATTAGAAAAACGAATGTTGCATAATGCATTAGCCATAGCTACTCAAGCACCTGACATTTTTGCATATCACCTAATGAAGGGACCTGGATATATGGCCCTTTTAGCAGGGGAAGTAATTCACATAATCAAATGTGTACCAGTGGATGTAAAACTCGCAAGAACAAAGGAATGTTACGACCAATTACCGGTAATCCGAGAAAATCGAACACATTTCTTAACGCCTCAAACTCACATATTATTACAACAAGGAACGCAGACGACATGCAATCCATTTGCACCTGCCATGTACCTCTTAGGGGATTCATGGTACAAATTTATACCTAACCCGGTAGATACTTTACCACCAACGATTATGAAACCATTAACCAGGCCTACTTGGAAGTACATCAATCCTGGATCACTCGCCACTAGTGGCATATATTCTGAAGGAGAATTAAAAGATCTCAGAGACCATATAATGTTTCCGGCCGAACGACCGTCAGTGCTCAACACCGTAGCGAGAGGAGTGATGGGAAGATCCACTTCTCTACAGGGGGGCTCCATTTCCAATTTACTGGACGAAGCATCAATGGAAAAGATAGCCGCTTCCGCTTGGAAAAAATTCTGGAATAAGTTCCTATTTTTCGGTAATATCAGCGCTGGACTACTCGGCATATATCTAATTGCAAGAGTTTCCAAGTTAATATTAGACACAATTGTGCACGGATATGCCTTACATACCGTATATGGATGGTCAATATATCTACTTGGAGCAATCTGGGATTCTCTTACAAATCTTTTATTACATCTGGGAAGACGGGGGCGACCTGAAAGACAACAGCCGAATCCATCACCACCACCATCGCCAAGCGCACCGCAGGAAGATAATAAAGCAATAAAACTCACTAAACAAGAAACCCATAGCACCATGGAGATGAATGCAGTATATCCTCTACTACGGCCGGAAGAAAACTCTACCTATACGTTGGAGATAAGAGAATAAAAAGGAGAAAAAAAAAAATCAATTTTTATTTTTATTTTTTTTTGTTCATTAATAATAATAATAA
>NW_021851887.1:8962-20210 GCF_003651465.1 Formica exsecta
CTTTCCCTCGCTTCAAGTTATTCCTCTCTTCCTCCTCAATGCCATTTGCTTCTCTCAGCTTACGTTCTCGATTTTCCCACGTCGCTTGATTTTATTCTGCTATCCGACCGAACTAACTCGCTAACCTGTTTCACTTCAAGTGAGTCCTAGCTGCAAGTCACAGCTTCATTCGATTTTTTAAGTCGATTATAGTTAATGTTGTCATATACGATGAATCATAATTTTTTGCATCTTCTATAAGAAGAAACTAATAAATTATGCAGATATAGAGAAAATTATATCAAAATTTTTATTATTAATAAATTTATTCTTGTATATGGCTTATTTATTTAATTATAATATTATGTTTGGATAATATTATATTGTATATTTAAAAAATCTTTATATATATATCTCCTTCAATGTTTTCTTTAAATATTTTTTCTCTTTTATATTTTTTAAACATATGTATTATCAAATCTTTATTGTCCAAGATGTAATAAAAAAATCTCTCTCCTTTCTTCTTCCTCTCTCTTTTTTTCTGTTCCGCTGCTTCTCGTGGTACCCACGAAAAATCGGAACAGCTCGAGCGGAAAGCGAAAGCATTTATACGGCAACCGGACCAGCGATAGGGTCGCCGGGGGTAGATGAGGATAGAACCGAAGGCAGGGGTTGCTGGCACTCAGGGGTACGAAGGAAATCAGGATAATTGTTAACAATTAGCTTAATCAACCTTGAGAGCAAGCTTTTGTTGGCCGCTCTGATACGCGCGCCTGGGGTTCTCATGCGCGTCCCTTTTCTGTCAATTTCAAATTTTCGTGACGAATGTCTTGATATTCTGATAATTCCTCATTAACAATGATGACGAACTTTAGTCTCTTAACAGACTAATTGGACTAATATACTAGTGATTATAATTTTTTGTTCAGTATTGCAATAGATTATTTTGCAATGGCTAACATAACTATAACATTTTTTAATGTCAATGAACACACGCAATGAAATTGTGTTGATCGTGTGAAATATCTTTTTTTTGTTTCAGGTCTGGTTCCAAAATCGACGTGCAAAGTGGCGCAAGAAGGAAAAGGCGTTGCTGATACGCGCGCCTGGGGTTCTCATGCGCGTCCCTTTTCTGTCAATTTCAAATTTTCGTGACTAATGTCTTGATATTCTGATAATTCCTCATTAACAATGATGACGAATTTTAGTCTCTTAACAGACTAATTGAACTAATATACTAGTGATTATAATTTTTTGTTCAGTATCGCAATAGATTATTTTGCAATGGCTAACATAACTATAACATTTTTTTAATGTCAATGAACACACGCAATGAAATTGTGTTGATCGTGTGAAATATCTTTTTTTTGTTTCAGGTCTGGTTCCAAAATCGACGTGCAAAGTGGCGCAAGAAGGAAAAGGCGTTGGGCAGAGATACCAGTTTCATGCACGTCGAGCAAGGCGGTGAGTTTATGAAGGATAATAATTTTAATCGATTAATCGAAGAATTTATATTGTGGCATAAATGAATTTTGCTTCCAGTACAGATAAAAAAGAAAGAAATTTTTAGTAAGACAAACAATTTTGTGTGTGTGTGTGTGTGCAATTGTTGATTAGATATTTTATTTGACAAAATTATTGCGGGTAAGATAACGGTTTGTAACATTGTTTGCTATTTTGTAATTTAGGTAGATGCCGCGGTTTAGATAAAAAAAAATATTTCTTTGGATTATTCGTATATATAAAAAGATTGGTTCGTATCTACGATAATGGACTGATTTTTCGCGGATCAATCGCAAAGGCTCGTTTTCATCCACCGTTTGCTTGCTCGGTTCGCTGTAACGTAGTAACGCGCGTGTTACGTCGCTAATACGTGCAAGAGAAGGGCGACAAGGCCCGGAATTACGAAGGGTAGATGCAATCGGCGACAATTACGTCTAATTTCAGTGTCGGCCGTCGCAGCCATCACACGCGAATGATATAGAATAGAAACCTGGCTGATTAATTTTTCATGAAACGCTCTGTGGATATAAAGCTTGTACACGGTGAGCCGGATTGGTGACAAAAAAAAAATTCTACTAATGACTTCGCGACCCTATGTGACATCTTTAATCAATTTCATTAATTATATTTAACCGCAAAAACTCCTAATTTTTTTCTTTGCGTTAATTCGTATGTTTGCGATGTTAATCAAATGCTTAAATAAAAAAGAAAGGGACAAATGTATATGTCACATTCATATTATTCTGATAAAAAAAAAGAAAAAATGGAAAGAAGATGGAAAGGCAGATAATTAATTTGTTTAAAATTAAAAATAAACATAGGTATATTTAAAAGAAATAAGTTAACTCTTTGTGTTATTAATGAATGCACTTTGGAGTTTCTTTAAAAAGTTTTGGAATTTTAGTAAATTAATTGATTTATATTTAATATATAAGAGAGAAAAAAAATTAAAATGCAGTGATAATTAGATTATTAAAATACAACGTTTTTCACAAATATATAGATGTGAATAAAAAAAATATATCTTTAATATTATATGAACATGCGTGATAAAAATGAATATAAATTATCAATGTCTGGCAAAAATACTTGGAGTGCAGAAGATTAAAACAATTTTATCCGCAGAAGGATCCGATGCAATATCCGTCACAAATTTATGTTCGCAGGTGTAAACGAATTGTCCCTTCACGCGCGGCTGCTACAAACGGCTGGCGGTGTCCCGGGCGCGGACTCCTCCGGTCCACCGACCGGCACGTTTCCCTGGTTCATCCCGCCGGTTTTCCCGCCACACTGGCCCACGAGCGCGCCCAAGTTGCCGCCGTTACACGCCATCCTGTCGCAATACATCATGCCGTTGTCGCAGAATCTGGCGTCGCTCGGTACAATACTGCCGGTTAACTGCCTGAACCCGAGCTCGTCGTTGAACCACAGTAACGTGAACGGCCACTCGTTGGGCGGCCATCTGCACGGCGGGCATCCCCTGAATCTGGGGGTGCAGAGCATACCGCAGAACCTGAGCTCGAAGAACGACAAGGACGAGGACTCGGTGTCGTCCGACGACGAGATCAGGAAGCAGAGCGCGGAAGTGCTGAGAGTGAAGGCGGAGGAGGCTCTACGCAAGGCGGACAATTAACTGTGAGAGCTCTTACGGACTTTTGTAAATATGAGGAACTTGTCTGTGTGTGTGTGTGTGTTCCCGGGAATCTCACCCACATATTTGATACCAACGTAAATGTTTCGCACGCGGCATAAATACCTGCCGCCTGCGCGAAAAGGATTCTCTTTGTTATTATCAGGCTTAGAGAGATTTACTTCGCGTTGTACGCACGATTCGAGATATCGGGCATTTTAATATACAAAATGTTCCCGAAGAAAACGCATTTACTTTTGATTTTAAAGTAAATTGTGAAAAAAAGAACATCAAGACTTTTGGTACTTTGACAAAGAATTTATCAATAATTTATGTTTGCCCTTGCATTCGGGATTCTCTGTACGATCAAGATCTAGGAATCGAGTAGCACGTGTTTGAGCAGAAGGTAAACGAAAAGGTAAACGATTTGATATTAATTTGGTTATTCATTGCGTCATATTGGTGATGTTAATTTTGAACATATTTGATCAGCATAGCTGGATATTGTTGATTGATTTATACGCTTCAATTTTAATTAGCAGTCTGTATAAGACACAATCATAAGTTTATTATATATATAATATATTAATAACAATATTTTAATTAGCTGCTGATCAAATACACGTGCTTTTTGGATCTAAGGATGAAACGGGTTAAGGAACCCGATCATCTTGATCATCGTATGATTCAAAATTATTATTTAATGTACCAATCTCAAAACAAAAATATATAATCTTGAATAATATCAATAATGTGTGATAAAACAGATCTTAAATAAATCTGAAACAGAAAAATAAATAATATCTCCTCCCTAAAAATTAAATTCAAATCTTGATAATAAAATAATCTATGTCAGTATAATTTTTAATTAAGTACAAAAAAAGGAATACATATTTGATTTACAAGTTATAGTTTATAGAAATAAATTAGAAAATTTATTATATTACATATAATATTATTTATGCTCTCTTCATCGAGAAAATAAATACGATTAATAAAATTGGGGATTTACAGAAACTACTATAAAGAAAAAATATCTAGTTCTTTTATCAAAATTTGCAATTCTAATTAAACACATATGCATCTATCTCTTTTTCTCGCTATTCGGCCAGCTGTTAATTTGATCGAAAACATCGTCAGTTTTCGATAAAATTAATTTATTGATTCTATCAACGTTTCCGCGAAACATTGAAATGAAATTTCAGAAATATAGTGTCGCACATAGCGCAGCGTTATATGATATTATACATCGTTATTCTAATTATTTAATACTGCTCGCGTTGTTACTCGACGATGATATAACAATCTGTTTCATCGATATCAAAAACTCGTTTCTCTAGGTGAATCAAGCTAATTGTTACGCTGGGCTAGAAATATGACACTAGAATATATATTATTTAATGTGTAATAAATAATTTATAAAATTTTAAAAATGAGATAACTTTTTCTACTTATTAAATTAAATGCTATTTAATTAAGTGCGTTGTTATTTATTAATAGAAATCAATAAGAGATTAATATATTCAATTTAATTTGATTTGATTAAAAAAATATTACGAGATGTCATATTTATCCTGTGTCACAATTGCTTTTATCCTGGATGTAAAAAGGTAGACGCGAATGCAGCCGTGTAGAATTCCTTCCAAATGCTGTACAGAATCTCGCCTGTGAATGTATTGTATCAAGTGAAATATATCATGCGCGAGAGAAACTTTTGTAAAATATATGTATTATATTAACATTAGGCATGTTATATATACATATGTACCATATATATCAACTATAGACTTTGTGTAAATATGTAGGCTATTCATTAAGTTAAAGAAATATATTGCACTTACGAAGAATCATGCAGAACTGTATTTCTTCCGAAACTAATACTGCTTGCCAGCACAAACTGTCAGTTCCCTTAAAATCAATCTTAAAAAGTTAAGATATAAATCTCGGATAATTATTAATATAGTTTTTCTTAAATAAAATAAAACAGAAAAAAATTAGTTGATACATTTAATATTTGAAATTAATTAAAAAACGATTTTGACAGATAAAAGTAAAATGTAAAGACCTCAGGAATCATCAGGAAGCGCCACTAATTGCACGCGATCATTTTTCGATATCTAAACATTTCGTAGCATAGTAGTGGTCTTTGCTTACGTATCACGGTTAATAAGCCGCAGGTGCTTTTTTCGCACCCGTGCTCGAGCCACCCTAATTCAGAGGCAATTCACAAGGGGGCGAGGGGAAGAGGGCGTACTACAAAATCGCTTCCGCGTCATTAATCATGAAAAGATTTGGCGTATCGGCCGCGTCATTACGACGATTTCCTGAATTCCGCGCACAGCTGGCAGTGCACCCGCACGGACCCCGAATTCCCACGGATCCTAAACGCCCGCGCGTTTAATCGCGTCCCCCCTCCTCTCCTTCTTCCCTCCGGACTGCACGCATTTTCCGTCGACGAAAGTGAATTTCGTTCGGGAAGAGAGGAGGGCGAGAGGGGGGGGGGGGGGGGGGGGGGGGGGGGTTGCCCGGGACCAGGCGCATCCCGGCGTGAACGCCGGTAACACGCACAACGGCAATTACAATCCGGCCAATTTATCCGCGTTATCAGAAATTTATCTGTCGCGCGAAGGGCGAAGGCCGCACAGCGAACGCGAGAATTATCGTTATCGTTGGCGTTATCGCGCGGGAAGGTAATTATTGCACCACCTGCTTGGCGGTCTCGATAAAACGCACGGATAACGTATAGACTGGGCGAATGATATTTCATTTCACAAGGCAATTCATGGAGTCTTATACAGGTGAAATTTTATTGACGCGTTGATTCGAACGCTGCTTTTTAATAATTTATACGGAGCTAAAAGCGAAGGAGAATATAAAAAGAGAGAGACAGAGACGCGAATGCCACGGAATGGGTGTATATATTTTCGTGAGTTTTTAGGCAAAGAAAGTCAGAGTTGGGGCGCAGACATTTCGCATTGCCACATTAGGACAAGTACGCGTACGCTTTCGAAACGCTTGCATTTTAGCTCAACGACCGTATCGCATAATGCCGCAAAGTAGATGCCGTGCTAAATGGAATCACTAGATGTAGAAAGAAACGCTCGACGTCCACTTCGCTCCGATTTCGTTTCACCGTATTGCTAAATTTCGGTTTCGGTCCTATAATCTTTTGACATCGTTTTCAGAGGAGAAGGCAGAATAAAGAAGATGTATAGAAGACAAACGTTACTAGAACAATTTATAAGAAAAATGTCTTTTAAATATCTTTTTACTTCGTAAATTAAGGTGACACTTTTATATCATTTTGCATCGTCGTGAAAGCTTGGATCTCAAAAATACATTAATAATTATTGTAAAGTGTTATTATTATGACAAAATTGAATGCATATTGTAGAGAATGTTAAAAATAATTCTAAGGAAAAGATTGACAAAAAGTGTAACGCACTTTATGTATAATAATTGTATTTAAATGGTTTTTCATTCATTGATAATTTTATTCATTATTTATTCATAAAACAATATTTTTATTTTATTTCTTATTTTTAAAAAGGGATATTATCTATATTATTTTAATTATACAAAATGCCTGAATTTTTCTCACAATGTCATATAATTCCTTAATGTAATAAGATGAGATCAAGTAGAAAATGAGCATCAAGCACATTTATTTTTAATATTTTATTGATCTTCAGTCTTTCTTGTATACGCATATAAAATTAAAATTAAAAAAAAAAGTATATCTATTTCAGTTTGTAAAATATTAAAATATTTATTAGTTAATATAAAATTATATTATTTTTTATCAATATAATTTTCTGTAATTTTCACATCAATATGTCGAGATGTTCCCCTAAATTACCTATTCTATTTTAAAATATATTTGTTATAATTAATCAATATATATTGTATATGTATTAAGACAAAATTAGAAGCCAATTATCGAGTTTTGCATATTTATCTTAAAATAGTCGTAAAGAGTCGATGTTTCTCGGAAATATTTCTCATCTGCACGAGACACAAATTACACCCACATTTTCCGAGGTAGAATAGAAAGGAAGTTTCCGGCTTTAAGCGCAAGTGTGCCCCAACGGATATCACGGGCCGTTCTTTTTTTTTTTTTTCTTTGCAAGATGCTGCAGCATAGACGAAGGATCACAGTTGAATACCACTGATCGCGATCGCGGTTGCTATGAAGAACAATTAGATTAAAAGCAGCGCCTCTCGCGGCGGCTTGAGATCCATTAGTGCCCATTGTACCACCCCATTTGCACCCCCGCCGTCCATTCCCAGTCCGCCCTCTTCTCCGGAGTAGAGTACCCGTCTCGAAGCCAGGTACTTATTCTCAATAGTAATATGCTCACTTTATACTTTTACCTCTTCGTCGTTCTTCGACGCTTCCGTCTGCGTCTCTCGATGAAGTCTCTCCTTCTCTCTCTCTCTCTCTCTTCTTTCCTTTCTCTTCTTCTTCTACATTTATTGACGTAGAAATATCACAAACGTTGTGTGATGTCGTTTAAAAAGATCTCTTTCGCTTGCAAAAATTACTCGCGGTAATACACGTACGAAAACTGTCGTTAAAGATACAGTCCGAACGACGTCTATTAGTCCATCTGCCGAGATAACGACCGCCATCATTTATATCCGTTATCATTGATGCTTATCTTTCTCTCGAGACTGTCCGCAATTTTTTTACGCATTCAGCAGTTAAATGCTACTATTAAAAAATCTGCGGTTTTATTTGTCTAATTTAAATGTGTGTGTGATAAGCACGATAAAATTCTGTACGATCAAAATCAGATAGATTAAAATAAATGTTAATTTTACTTGTTCCCAATTTTACGATATAATATATGTAACGAGATTACGCGCGAGTATTTAAACATTAATATTAAAGTTACAAATCTGCATATCAATTTATAGAATTTATGCGTAACTCAATATCTCTTTTCATTCGACATTTCGCTCACGTAAACGTCGCAGCAAAACATTATTACGGTTTCTACATGAACTTCGCGTAAAACGGCTCATGTAAAACCATAGATTAATTTGAGTGTGCAGTCGAAATATTCCTAAGCATGCATGTAATACAGCCGTAATGGCTCGCGTTTACCGCAATGGTTTCACGTATAAGCGGAGAATATATAATGCTTAGAAACGCGTAGACGAAACGGGTTGTGATTTTTTTCAACGCTAATAATTCATCGAGTGTCATTATTCGAGATTAATGTTGCCTCCGCGAAATAATAATCGCTCTCGTGCGAGCATGCTTGATTTTCTGGGACTCATTTGAAATATTGTATAATAAAGCAAACATACAAGTAAATTTCTATTTAGTTTATTTATTTTACTTTACTGCGTCGCATTTAACATTTATCTATTTAATGTTCAGTTAATTCACGATGTAATTAATCGATAAGTGTACTTATAACAAATAATTCGGCTCGAATCGTATAAGCATCATTTCAGAGATATATACTATAATAAATATATATCTACAACATTATACTTATCCATCTTTTGATTTAATAACAGTATTTTTTGCACGCGCGGGATTTCGCTTTTAAAAAATTTCTTGAACAAGTATTCAGAATAGAAGATTATACTTGAAGGATTTAAAAAAAAATTGGCTATTATATAATGTTATTTGTGCTGCGAGAGTCGAATATCTTTTCAAAAAATTTTTCGCTTAAATCCAGAAGAATGGATGTATAATAATTATGTAAATTAAATAAAGTTAAAATAATTGTGCGCTTTAGTGCATTAATGCAGTTTGATTATTCGTGAAAATGTGAGAACGCAATAATTGGCAAACGTAATTTTTATTTTTCGTATTTATAACATCAAAAATTGGTCTACTCAAAATTAACCGGTTCGGATCCCCGATTTCACGATCACCCTAATTTGCAGCGAAAAACGTGAAATGTCCCGCTGCGAGTCGGGAGGGATCCCGCGCAAAGGGATACGTTCTGCGATTCTTGCCTGGACCTTTGAGAACCTCACTTGTTCACACGTTGTGAAGCTGGGTGTACGGTTATGCTTAAAAATTAGTGTCGTTATGACACGCCGCGCCCGGCTCTACATACACACATTAGGTGTACACACTTCATTAAGGCTATTAGGGGGCATCAGAGCATCCAGAAGCGCGCCCAGCAAGGCGACGATCGGCGGTCTCGAACCGATCTCTTTCTACTCGTCGTCGTCTTTTCAGCCCCCCCGCTCGAGGGGTGACCGACAATAATGGTTTCTACGCTGATAGGCTTACGCTCAGGTTTTCTGAGTCCCGGCTCTCTTGAAAAGTGATATACCTGCAGCTTGCCGATTTCGTCGGATTCGTATTACAGCGATCTGTGACACATACACACAAGCACACATATATACAGAACATATGCGGATCACGAAAAGTGAAATAATTTTCTCGTGTTGGGAGGAAAGTTTACGTGAGACAATATATATTCATATATATGTTTTTGCAAATGTTCAATTTGTTGCCCATTAGTCCAAGTTAGTAGTAATCCAAGATAGTTGTTAGAAGAGAATCGGTATTAAACCGACAAATAACGCTGAGATGTAACGAAGCACGTAGAATTAAATTTTAACAAACCTTTCACGGATAGGATAACGTTTTATAAATTGATAACGCAATATCGCGCGCAAATTAATCCAAAAACGCGTTTGGAAGAATAAAGCCGTGTCAAATTGCTGTTTGGCGATTTAATTTTATTGTACTCGCGTTTGATTCCCGCAAAAAGCGCTTTTCATAAAAAAAGAAAGGTAGCGGGGAGCGATCGGATACACTCCGGCTCGTTGAAAAGATCAAAGCGCATGGAATTCTAATGGATCATGGAACGAGGTCTTTCACACTCGATCAATTTTCTCGAATGAAGCGGTTTTCGTGGGATAAAAGATGCATTAAGGCGTATTCGCGTATATGACGGGCATCGGGAGTCCATGAGTGTGATCTTGCGCGAGGTCAAAAGTCCCCTCAAGAGAAAATTTTGTAAATGGGAGATAAAAACTGATATTTCTCAACTTTTGATAGAAAGAGAAAAGTCTTCTTTTTCTGATCAAGAAATAAATACACAGTGTCCTTTTCTATAATTATGAAATAATTACTATAATATCACTTATATGTATCATTTATGAAAATATCAGATACGACCAGATGAAAGAGATTAGATTGTCACCATTGTCATTTTTTTACATCTCAGAAATATTTATAATTTTTATTTGCAATCAATATATATTATAAAGTTTAAAAATATGTAAAAGTTTTAACATCACAATGATAATTTTATTAACAATTAATAAATGTAAAATTTCTCCTGTATTTATTGATTATTATGTCTGGTAACTGGCAGATTAAACTTTTTTGCTTTTGATATTGTATATATATTTAATCGTTCCAATTTTAAGCGTCAGTTTTATTACCTTACATTTGCTATATATATATTATACATTTTGCAAATTATACTTGTAAAGCAATTTTATTTATCTATTAATTTTATTTTGTATTTTTTCGATGATAACTGTAGCATTCGCGTATAAGACTAAATATATGTTCAAATTATATAAAATAAAATTAGAAGAATTAATTAACTTAATATAATTTATATATATGTATACGAGCTCTAAAATAGCGTTAAAAGTAAAATTAATAAAAGATTAAAAATGATAAAACTTAGTATTCTAAATATTAATGATGACGTAGATCGTAAATATTTCATTTCTTTCCTTAAGCGAAAAAGTTTCGGTCATGATCAGTTTCATTTGAACGAACTGATGATAAATTAAACATACAATTAATTTTGTTCTGTCGATATAATCTAATAAAGCGTGAGACATGAAAGACTGCGACTGCCTTTGATAAAACACAACCAGCCGGCCTCTTTCCACATGCTTGGCCTCGTCGCTAATATTACATTATATTAAGCTGATTATCTATATCTCGCGCGCTTGTATACTCTTTTCATTCAGAGGCAGTTCTGGAAACTAGCCACCTGTGTACATCTTCTAATAATTTAGAAAGCCAGAAGTAGAGTCATTTAAAAAATTACATTTTATATTTAGCTAAATACCATTCAGATAAGCGTGCATGAATGTAAAATAATTTCCTAATAATTATATATAATCTCTTTA
>NW_021851887.1:20384-31694 GCF_003651465.1 Formica exsecta
ATATATAATAAAATAAAATAAAGCTTATCTTATAAGAGATTAATTAACTTATCTAAGAAAATAAACAATAAATTTAAATTTTCATCAATGTTTATATAAAATATAAATCGCACATCTCTTACATTTTATGAGATATTTTTTTCAATCTGAAAAATAATGTGATCATGTTTTAAATTTGCAGCTAAGGTTGCTACATTTGTGTCCACATACTACTTATCCCGGTCATTAATTTTAGATTCGGGAACCACGTCATCGCATGTCACAAAGGAATCTCGGGCGGTGAAGGCCCAAGAAGGTGATTATCAAACCTTTCTCGCAATCCGAAAGAAGGCAAGGAGTTGATGCCAGCCGTCGTCGCCGCCGTCGTATCCGTTTAGCCCTAAAGTGCTTTCACGGCCGGCATTCGGAAGGGTGGGTTTAATGGCCGTTTAAGGGGATTTCGGTGGATAATTAGCGGGTCGGTACGGAAAAAAAGGAGAAGCGCGTCGCCGCCTCGTCGTCGCAGTGTGTAACGCGCGCGTCTCTCGGTGTGAAAAGCCGCGACAAAGGGGGTCGGTTACACGATTAAACGCGATGGGGTATGCGCGGTATACGACGACAGTAACGACCAGACTATTGGTCGTCTAAGGGCGAGACCGAATAGCCCATTGGCTACGTACTCGGGCTCGATGCAATACCTATCCCGGATATGGCTACACAACGAATTCGGCCGCACGGAAGCGGTCCCGAGGACCCCGAAGGAGAGACTCTTTCTCTCTCTCTTTCTCGAGAGCCCCCGGTTTTTCCATCGAGAATAGTCTCCGCCGACCTCCCGCGGCGACCGCAGGCAGATGCGGACACCCGGTACACCATTTATATAGCGCCGCGCCGAATAATAATCTCGTGGCCGTGTTTGGCCACAGAAGTATCTTTTATTGTGATTTTTTCTCCGGTCCCATGGAGGGCGGGTGTCCCAGAGAGATAGAAAGAGAGAGAAAGAGAGAGAGGTGTAAGCTTACAAGTTTACGAGACTGCTTCTGGTGCGCGGGCCACACGCTACTAGGCTATCCAGTGCTTCTGGATACTCGACGTGTCTGACAGGCCCAAAATGTGGAGATAAAAATTAATATCCGGATATATGATTGCGATTGAGCTTCTAGCACGATTAACAAATTTAATGTTGTAAAATATTGTTCTTATTTAATTGCATTCTAAACTCTTTTTTTTCTCTTGACAGTACGAATTTTATTTTATTTTATCGATAATAATATTTTATTATTATATAGGTATATATATATAACGCGTTTAATCAAATGTAGTAAAAGTAGATGGAAATTCCAATAATATTAGATTCTAGAAATAGCAACATATTTAATAGCAAATTATTATCATTTATGTCAGCTTTTATATCATGATTTATATTTACAACAAGTATAATCTTTAATATCTATTTCTTTCTTTAAAACTTTATATTAACTTATAATCATGATATTTAATTATCGATTTTTATGATTTAGATATACTTAAATAATTCTGTCGTGACAGTTTTAAACGCGATCGTATCTCCTTCGCGCCAAGGACTGAATTATAGGACGAGGAAAACTGCACGACGGCATCGGACGTGTTATTGATTTCATCTTAATCAGATCTCAATATCTCAATTACGTTTTGATCCGGGCTTTCCCATTTGTTTGCCGTAGAGATTTTAAAGCCAGGGCCTATTGTCTGCACGCCACCCCTGAGCCTCCCTGCACGGGCTTAACTTTTCATTCTCCTGTAAATTGCAGGTTCTGTATTACGGGTACAGAGAACGGGTGTAAATCGAATGAAACAATGGAAGTCTACGATCCTCAAATCCTGCTTATCCTCCTAGTGTGTAGTCTAGAGAGAGGAAGAAAGAGAGAGAATCCAATTCGAATCACGCTGGTCTATCAGCACAATTATTATCTTTCCTACGTTTTTTTGTATCTATCAAAACTGGTTCCGAAACATACACACACAACAACTTTTCAACACTTTAAATGGGAGTGAGCATTATTTGATCTTTCGACGAAGATTTATATAAAGCTAAATTAGGAAAAACTAAAAAAAAAAAAAAACGCAGAGAAAGTGATAATTATACTGCATTAGTTGCACAAAAATTAAATTAGTTTATATAATTATTTATATAATCACTCTATATAATTGCATTATCATCTATGCATTTACATATCTGTCTTATAGACAATTATCTACTTATAACTTTTCACTTTCATATTTTAAATATTGGATATTTAAATATATGCATAATCCATGGATAATTTATTTATTAATTTGTTGTTAATTATATATCGTGATATTATATAAATTTGTAAATTTTATTAATATTAATTTTTTTCGCTTTAACAAGAAATATAGTAATTATGCCTTCAAAATATAGTTACAATATGCAATGCTCGTCGGAAAACACGGAGGAACCCCGCGAGAATTGGTCGAATCGCTCCGAGCCGCAGCCTGCGGTCTCGCGGATAGATTAACGAGCTGGCATTGTTATTTAATTGATTCCCGAATCCCGTTCACGGCATTGGACTAATATGATGCTTTCCACGAGCTAATAATACATTATGCTAAAGCATTGCCGGAACGTGAGCCGGCCCGACGAAAGCACGTGGCGACACGTGGCTGCGGACGGCGCTCTCCTCCGTTTTCCACGTCGGCCTCGTCCTTTTATTTAATTAGCACGACTTTATGAGACCCGTCGCGCGTATTAATCGACGCTTCGCTTCCTGCCAATTTGACGGACGAGTGAAATCTATCACTCTGAATCACGAGCCTTAGAAACGGATCGTTATTCTCCGCAGAAACGATCCATTAGAGGAATCAATTTATCGTTCGAAAAATCGCATAATATTTAAATATAGAAAATACTTTTCTTTGATTCCTGAAACTTACGATATTTTTTTCATTAAAAATATAAGTTACCGATGTATTGTGATAATACGTACGCTTGTTAAAAATGTCATTTTTAAATGTGTGTGTATGTATGTGTGTGAAGAATGTTATTATATATGTAAATAAATTATGTTTTATTCTTTAATGTATAATTGCAACGTAGGCTAAGTCTTCAATCGCCACCGAGATGTATCTGATTTACTCTATTACGCAATCGTAAATATCTTTCATGTTTTATCGGAGGAACTATATTCTGGCACTCAAAGATACCGCGATTCTCGCGATCGCGAGAACTCCGTACACAAGTACCGGTTTTGCTTATCGTATCCGAGGCGTGGAAAATCTGCGGTTTGCTCGAAACATCGCCGCGAGACTTTTCATCCCGACGTTTCCTCATGCGAAACGAGCGTAGGCCAACCGGCGCGAGTAGGCGCGCTCTTTTTTTTTTTTTTTACGCGACGTTCTCGTCACTTTGCGCTTACCCGCGGAAAAAGCAAGCGCCGACGACGCGTTTACACGATCCGTCGCACGATCGTATGCAGGGTCGTGTGCACACACATCCTCGCGTCCATTCCCATCATCTATACGCGTCCGACATGCAGATGCCGCGACACATGCACATATATGTATGCGCGCGCGCGCGCGCGCGAGCGCGCGAGCGAGCCGCGACCGCGGCGGCAAGTTCCATTCACGCATACACTCGTCTCGCAAACAGATTCCCAGCTTGAGTCGAATATATTGAAATAATCTGGGCAAATACGACAAGTTCGGTTATGAAATTTGCCGAAGGGCTTGCGAGCTCTCTCGGCTCCTGTCTCTGCCTCTCCGCCTCGATCTCACCCTCTCCTCCCCATCCTCCCATGTTCCCATTCCCTTCCTTGCCCCGCTCGAATCCCCACGTTGCTCCTTTACCTCCTCGTCCCCGGTCCCTCTCCTCCTCCTCCTCCTCGCCACTTGCGCCGTCACTCTATCCGGCATCGCGAATCTCCCCGACCCGCCTCGAGTGATATTTGCTCAAAATCGGTTCAATAGCAACTTGGGTATTCGCCTGTTCCTCTTATACGTTTCGGCTACCCCCGCCGTATAATGTATACATGCGGGTGTAGTCGTAGCCGGTATCCGTAGCGTGTGTATGTACAATGTATGCGCGTGTATGCACGCGCTTCGTCATCGCCGCAAACCGCGCGAATCTTGGTTGTGCATCGTCGAGAAGCATACATCTACGCTTTCCTTTAATAAATTCTTTCTAAAAGAATCTGTAATAAAATGACAATAATATCTTAACTTTATTATATTAATATAATTGGCATTATGGGGCGGACCCATTTGTGTTAACACTTTGTCTAACCATTGCAAAGGTCCATGCAAATGTGCTTCAATCCAGCAAGGGGTTGATGTAACATCCTGTCTATGATATTCAGCACCCCATCCCTTCACAAATGACATTCTGTAAACAAAGAAGTTTTTACTTACTTACCTGAATTATGTATATTATTGCAATTTTTCATACTGCATTAAATTATTGCAAATTACCTAATCGTGCACATCTTTGTTAGCTCATAGACAGCTTCGAAACCATGATTTACACTTTGCGAGAGAAGCTGAGCAAATTCCTGATTGTTGAATATCTTTAACGAGCATCCTGGTGGAATTTTACAAACTGTGCTGGGATGAAATCCATGATGGTGATTACAATTCCTAGATTGTACAAATATTGCCGAGTCTGAGAGACATTCGGCATAAACCTCGCCTCCCACGTAGTACAAATGCACTCCTTTGCCTATGTGTCGCCTTGTATTTTCTATTGTGGAATTTCGATTTACATTGGACAGTTGTCCAAGGCAGAAGCGATCGGAGTTATTGCTCGGGTTTGTGAAGCCGTCAATAACCACCGAATGCGTCTGACAATGAAATACCTCGCCCACTCGGCAATTTAGCTCGTAGTAAGCAATCGAGGCCCAATAGGGTGGTTCTTGATAACACACAGGTGTAGCTGATTCGATGGGCGCGCTCGTATCCATTGGAACCGAATCTGATGACGAGGTTTGTCCGGTTTGTGAGCCATCCTCAGGCGGAGAGTATGCCGGCGGTGGCGTCTCTGGTAATCCATTAGTACCATACGGGCTTTGAGGATTCGGTAAGGTTGCACTCCCTGGGCTTGGCACGGAACCGACAGAAGACATGGGTGATGTCGGATTGACGCCGCCTGTAGAGCTAGCGTTGAAGCCACTAGATGAGTAGGACACATTGTGTGGCATGCTTGGATCGGCCAATTGTTGAAAAGGCAACAGAGAATGGCCAGGAGCATATTCTGAGTGTCTAGGAACCAATACCGGCGGCAGCACTGGGCTCTCCACTCTTTTATAATGATAGGGGTTAATACAAACTTCCTTCTGTTTGGCGGAGAATGGATATTGACATAATTCCAATGGTTTTAGTTCATGGTGCGACTGAAGATCTGGCCATCGCCAGACTCTGCAGTATATCACATGTGGCAAGCCTTTACGGTGGGAAACCTGTAATCTACCATCTAAACTTCGAGGAATTGTTACGCATTTGCTTGGTGTGCCGGGACAGCTCAATGCTCGCTCTAGTTCTTCGATCGCTCCTTTGCGCTTCTTCAGTTTTTTCACTAACGAATCAACCGCTTTCTCCGCCCATTTCTCTTCTTCGTCCCCTTGTTTCCATCCAAGCAATTTTTTCACAGCGGGGCTGGTAAACGAGAATAAACTGTTCAACGAAGACATAGGTCCAGAACTTGAGGTTCCTTCTTCATCATCCATATTCGACAGGTAATGTATTACTTAAAGGATTTATCTACACATAATATTTTTGTCTTCATCTATAAGAAATAATCTTCTTCGTCAGCAATCTGAAATCATACAAATAATGTTCCAATTTCTTAACAAAACTTTAAAAAAGAATGGAAAAATATCTTTCTATATGACTTCACAAAATTATTCTCTCGCATAAATACTTATTGGTTATTATTTTCAACTTCCAACTTATTATTTTCAATTTCCAACTTCAAAAATATTAAATATATTTTTTTCTTTTATATATTTACATATATATATATATTAATTTATTTTATTAATAAAAGAAGATATATAAGATTTTAAGCTAACGATTATATGTATATATGATGTCTCAATGTTCACAAATACCGCAAGAAAGTCTAATGATTTTTTCAATACTGTATCGTGTGACAATTTAAAGAAACAATTCGCGTGCAGATAATAATAAAGGACAATTTAGCGTGCTATTATACCCGTTTGATGTCCTTCACAAAGTCTGCGTGCAATTTGAGCAAGCCTCGTACACGTAGGACGAATTAATCATTTAACGATCTCATCTTATTAACGATGGATGTATTAACGGGCGCATGATCATAAGTGCTTGCGTATATGTACAATAACGACGAGATGCGTATAAATTACGTGCGAAACGTATGCGAGCATACATACGTGGATTTATAAATCGCGTAGTCGAGCAGAAATCGAAACCTTTGATACACAGGGTGGGACAATTAAACGCTAAACTACCCCTCGAGGGCACGGGGCGCGCCCCTAATGCGCTCTTTATGGCGACTTAATGCCCCTAATATTGCATGCGACCCTTGTTTATACCAGTTCAGCGCTTCCCATTTTCGTCGTGTTTTCACTTACGCCGTTATACTCTACATACGTACAATTTGCGACAGAGATATGCATATGTGTGCCGCGCCTCACGTTTTCCCATGCAAATTTACGTTACTTGCCGGACTTGCCGCCCGTGCAAGCATTACGTCGCAAAGAGTACTGAAGCTTCGAAGGAGAGTATTATATGTATATATATCTTCCTTGCACACAACATCACAAAAGTTTTATTTGTGTGATTAATAAGAAGAAATAAATAAAATTATATTATTACCTTTTCCCGCAAATCTGCTCATTTTATATTTTTATTTATCATCAATATCGTAATTATTATTGGAATCACGATATTTAAAAATCGGAGAATATTCTTGAATGATAGAGAAGCAGGGGAGGAAATAAAATTCGTGTGAATTTCTATATTCCTTCTTATAACGGCGCTCGCTGGCAAAAGGACGTTCCCGCGAGATCGCGAATTCAATGGCGAAATTCAATAACGGGAGCTTATCAGGATCCCGGATACCCCGCGCGCGAAGTCAACGATTTCTCTTACGACGCGGTAGGTTTATTTAAAGGGAACGAGCCTGCTGGGTTGCGAGACAAACACACCGCCGAACACCCCTCGTCTCATTGAGAACCTCTGTCGTTGGACGGGAAACGGCATGGGAAAAGTTGATGTTGTGTTTGTCGTAGAGATCTACCCGTCGAATAATGCAATGCAGACGTCTCTATTGAATCGTACCTAATATATCTGTCACCACTGCAGCTCTCTGTTTGGTCAAACCTCTCGGCGACGGACTCGTCGTCTTGATTAAATTACTAAGTTACGGGTTACTCGTTCAGAAGCGCGAGGGGAAGGAGTTGCGGCTTTGTCCGATCTGATCGATAGTTGGGAGATACATTTTATTCGTTGATCCAAGAGGGATTTTCGACTGAGTAGCAATTAGCAAAATGTACAAGATATAAAACAGTTTCAATACACAGATGCCGGAATTTTTTGAAATGATAGCAGAAAGCGCTCGAAAATTTGCGATCTTAATTTTAATGATGGATTGTTTTATAATTTTCACACGTTTATTCACGCGCGAAACAGTAAACGCAACTAAAAAAATGATAAAATAAACAAATTACAAATATTACATGAGAAAAAGAAAAAAATTAAATTCTATGAAAAATTAAAATTAAATAAAGGCACAATAAAAGCATTAATAAAAGCAGAAGATCTTTATTAAGGATTTATCAAGATGCGTTTATATTTCATTGTGCTTTTCAATTCACTAGCTACGTATTTCGCTATACGCGCGCACACATTTGATTCTTTTTCATACACACACACATGCAAGTATATAGATTAAAAATATAATTTTAAATGTAGCAAATCTCATCTGGGCGAAAATGAAACTATAACGTCATATTAACAACGTATGAACGCCATTTAATGAAAATATGGCAGCGGACATATTTTTTCTGCCATGCAATTAACGTCAAAGCGGGTGTCGGCGTAATTTGCAATTTTCACGCTTTTATCGTTTATCGCAAATGACTGAGGGTTAAAGAACAAAGTTATCCTTTGAAATAATAGCGCCGCGTCACCTAAAAAATCCGAGACCTGCGACGCGCGTGCGAGCGAGCGCATTGATTCGCCATAAAAGCTGACCGTGTCCATAAATGGTTTGACATAATTATACTATTTTACGAAAGGAGAAGCGAGAGATCTCTTCTTGCTGGTAGCTTTTCGTTTTAAACGAGGTAAAATTGTCTTTAGTACAAATCCGGACGGATCGCATAATTGAACAACGAATGTATATGTGTATGATACGCAGTATGCGAATCTGATGGATACAACCGGAAAGCGCGCAAAGATTTTTTTTAGAAACGCGGTGCGCGGCGTCACTTTTGCATGACTCGCACTCGTTAAAACCGTCATAGGAGAAAGCTTACAAATCCGTCCGGTCGGGTGCATTGATTTCCGGCTTAAAACTTAAGCCCCCCGACTGGCAAAACTAATAACTGCTCGGCAAGGCACCCGGTCCCCATTCCACCACCCCCTCCCCTGCGCCCGTTCCCTGGCCCTAGCATTTTTCAGCGTTAGAGGATTTTTTAGGAAGTAATTCTCGATTTGAAGGGCGAAATCAAGTTTTGACACTTTCGGCGATTTTTAATATCGCGTCGTTGCCTTTTACAGAGATATTTAATATCGCGTCGTTTCCTTTTACAGAGATAGACTGCATATGTTTATTGTTTATGAATCTCAGCTTAACTTGGAACGAAATTTTTTATTATAAACCTGCACGGTATTTTGTGAAAGAGACGTATTTAATATCGACATAAAACTAATTGCCTGTTTTTATCCCTGGATCGCGGAATGGTGGATAAATCTTTTTCTGGGAATGTTTCGTTATCTTGAGCCTTGATACGTTTAAATAATATTTAAATTGCGAGTTGCAATATTGCAATATTAAATTTATAAAAAGCTACAGAGAAAGAGCTTCATAGAACACATAATTATAAAATTTGCTCGCATATATTTATCTCTTCCGGATTACGTTTGTGTTTTGTAGTTTATTAAATTGAAAAAAGACTGCTTACATATATGTGTCTTGTTCTATTTGAAACTTATATTCTTAGCTTCTGATCTCTGTCCTTTCGAAAATAATAATTTTATAATTCAATTTATAACTACGATTGATGTGTGTGTCTGTGTGCGAGAAAAACTGCAATTTGATCGTAACTAAATTAAAATCGTCGCAAGGAGGTTTCTGGATCACAATAAAGCATGTATGCGGCGTGTCATTTAATTTATACAATGTTTACTGTCTCGCGTAGTGACTTGCTAAAATGCGTGGATGATTAATGAATCGAATCGCGACAAACATTATGCGCGGATATCCTCCTCCGTACGAACGATGGAGTCGCTCTTCGATCGACCACATTATAAATCACACGCGATATTCCCGTCCTGCTCATTGTCCTCCCGCGTGCACGATAACGATCGTAATTGTACCTGCGCGATGGCCGATCTAGGAAAGAGTAGAAAAAACACACATATCCCGGAGTGTGTCATTAACGATCGTTATTTCCTGATCGTCATAAACAATGCGTTACACCCTCGGTCGACGCTTTTAATTCTATTATATTGCGATATTTCTTTGTTTACCTTGATAGGGCTTCCTGAAAAAATTTATAATAATATAATTGATATATCAAGATTATATATATATATATATATTTTTTTTTTATACTCATTATCATGTACTCCAAACAAGTAAATATTTTTTTTTGAAGAATATTATAAAATTTTATCGAAGAAAAGTCAGATATGGTTAATTTAATGTAAGAAAATTTATTAGATCAGAAAAATTTAATGTATTTCTTTCAATTATATAATTTAATATTCTTGATTGAAGTATTAAATTTATTAGGATTCAGAATATATTTTGAATAAATTTGATGCTTATGATGAACTTATGATAGATTTGCGGATATATGAACTTATGAAATACTTGAAACAAGTAATATTTACTTGTATATAGTATGTATTTTTCTGTGTGTATGATCCAAATTAAGATAAGCCAAATATTCCATTTTTAAGAATTTCTATCAAATTGTATTGCGTGCTTTTTCAGAAGATTACCCCTCTGAAAATCATCTATCTGTACATTTATCTTCTTATCTATTAAATGCCGTATCCTGTTCGTGATCGGGATGCGCTCGTCGGTAAACTTCAACGTTCTTTGCCAAGATCCTTCGGTTTCTGTCTCACCATTCGAACGATCTCCGCTCCTCCTCGTCGAGTGGATTTCATGTCTCACTTAAGCCGCGCACAATGTGGCAAATGAACCGAATTTGCGAAACTCGGCGATCCATGGGCGTCGGTGGGTTCTCCACAGACGTCTTAGTGGCCCCGGCGCGCGGATCAACCATAGGCGTTAGAACTAACACTATTCAAGGTGTCAGTCCGAAAGAGGTTGGCGACCCGCTCGCGGCCCTTCGCAGGTACTCAGAAAAAAAAAGCCTCACCGAGGACCCTGAGGAGTTCATTACCGGTATCTGAATGGACGGCTGTTTCTCGTTTTGGGATCGTATCCCTCTGGTAAAGAAATTTAATCGAGATATTAAAGGACGCTTTTGCAACATTCTCTTCAAATATTCGGCAAATTTGAAGATTGAGATCAATAATTTAATTTTTGAGAGATATATCTATTATAAATATGAATTTTAATATAAAATAAAATTAAAAATATGCTTGCTCCTCTTTATTTCTATCTTTTAGTTTCTTTTAGATTGAAAAATTGTATTTTGGCAAACTTAATTGAGCAGGATTAGACAATTTACGAATACCATTTGATTACAACATAATGTAATTATTCAAGTTATAAATTCTATTTATGATCGTATATACATATATATATTTAATGCTTGACATTTTCTATTCTTCAATAAAACAGCAAGAAAAAGAATGTATGAGTAATCTCATGGAGCATCATTTTGCACATGTGCGGGACTCGCGGGAAGTTTTTCGAGCCTCATTGGAAATGTCACCAACCGCCAGACGGGGACGAAGAAACAGAGGCGTCGGGAATTTTCGTAATCACTGGCCGAGGGAAAGCAATTCAATGGCGCGTCACGCGGAAATTGTTGGGCAGTATTTGCGAGATTAATGAGTTTCATAACGCGCTAACGACATTCACGGTCAAAACGAAAAGTAGATTACGCGGGTGAATTGGGATAGGGTAGGGCGGTGGCGCGGCTCGAGGATCGGGGG
>NW_021851887.1:31816-45439 GCF_003651465.1 Formica exsecta
GGGGGGGGGAAGGGTGGAGGCGGGGGGCACGAGGGGGACGTTGCACGCGCAACGCTCTCGGGCCATCTGCGAGTTTTGGTGACGATGATTTCACTTGATGAGGCCGTTGGTACTATTGTGAAAACGTTCCCCAGGGCGGACCGCGCAATTTTGTAGCGCGCGGTGACGATTTAAACCGACCGTCGTTTTCGTAACGAACGCACGCGCGCACGCATATGAATGAGATCTCATCTTGAGGAAAGAGCAACGGCTAGTAACACCGATCTCGACAGAACCGAATTTTTTAGATCGTTATAGCTGTACGATATAATATACTGATACAAAAGAAGTGTGATTTTTATATTGTGTAGATATTTAAATTGCGCATTTTCATCTGATTCTAATTCTGTGGTAAACTCCGCTATTGTATTATCCCAGTTATGTATAAACGATTTTAAAAACGGACGCTTTATTAAGATATTAAACGTGAAAAGATAAAAATTGATTGTCTAAAGATCACAAAATCATTCTTTTTTTAACGCGCGCGATCTTAAACATTTGATATTATATTTTTAAAGCGTTGCACAACGACATATAAAGCTTCAACGCACTCGGAGAAGATCTGTTATTTCACTTTTAATCAACGGAGCGTCCACGAACGAAGTGTCCATCGTGCCGAGGAATTTCGCGGAGAGGAAGCGTTACGAGCTTCGGTAGCGAGAAATGAAGGAATATTGCCCGGGAACAAAACTGTTTCCAGCCTTCCATCGAGAGGCCGCGCGTATACGAAACAAAAAGCTGGCCGAAAAAAAAGAAGAGCCGCGAAACTATGTTCACGAAAATGTGTCGAGCACAAGCTGCCTATGCAACGCGACGTCATGGTCACTCGTTTCGCCCTGTGTCTCTCTCTTTCTCTCTCGCACATCCACACTCTGCTTTCTCTCTCTCTCTCTCTCTCTCTCTCTCTCGCGCGCGCGCGCTCGTACGCATTTTTTTCTTTAATCTAATCTATCGACAATTTGACGGGCGAAAAACTCGTCGCCATTTTTGCCTGTCCCCGTATCCCTCCCAGCCGACCCCGGCCCTTCCTTCCACCCCCACGTGGCGCGGCGTAAAGCTATTAAAATTCATAACCCCGGACATACGCCGAGGGGTTAAAACGCGTAGCGCGCCACGTCGAAGAGGCAGAGAACACAGGTGATGCGGGGGCGGCGGCGAGGCGAGAGGGTGTGGACGATAGTGACCGAGAGGAGACACGAGCGGGACACGACGGAGGAGACGAGCAAAAAGAGAGATAGAGAGAGAGAGAGAGAGAGAGAAAGAGCGTGACTGACCGGCGAAGGGGGTGGAAGAGGGAGTACGGTCAGGGCTCTCGAAATGAAGTAACCGAATTTGCGGACTCGTGCCCCGCGCTATAGTCCGGGCGCAAAACAAGAGACTCCGTTGCCCTGGCATGCCGCCCGCGGCTGAATTTTGAATATGCATTGCTTCCCGGTGCAGTGTCGCATCCATATACATGTGGCTCGCGTCTTTGTGTCGGCACGCGTGTATTAGGTGCGGGACTCCGAGGGGTGGCCGGGAGAGGATGATGGGGGAGAGGGCGGGAGAGGGAGACGGCTGGCGGCCGGGCAGGGGTCGCGTTATGTCCGGAGAACGGACGGACAATGAGGTCCTATTGGATTATACCGACCTCTTTGGCCCGGGTCGCGAGCGCCAGCGCAAAGCTCTATTAAAAACTTCAAATTGCAGGCCCGGCATCGCTCGCGCGCCTGAACCATAAGCGTCGCGACGTCAACCTGACACGCTTGGGCGTCGCGACGATGAGCCTTACCCGGATGCCTTCGGTCATTAAAACACAATGAGTACGATCGTACATGCGACGATGTATATGCGTCGTCCACGATGGAACGATCCGAATGACGTACATCCGATAGATATGGCAAGTTTGAAGAAACGATTCGTTCGAATTAACACAATCGGATTATCTTAAGATAGAAAAGCTAACGACATGAGAAGCCAATTTTATCGCACACGGTCGTAAACCATATATCATATGGTTAAATTTTACTAGCTGTTGTTACCGATAATATTACTTATCGTAAAATCTTTTATAGTAGAAGCTATAAAAATGCGTGTTAGTTTATTGAAACTTTATCATCAAAGATAGGGTGATATAATATATTCCTTTCGCGAAGCCTATTAAATTTGCATTTTTATTCCCTGAGGCGCATTTTGTTTCTTATTGATTATTTGTAGTTAACGATGATGTTAATAATTGATCGATGAAAAAAGCTTACGTCTTGATAAAATCAAATGATTAAATAATTGATCGCTCATAACATTTTATTTCGCGGAAATGCATGCATGTGATTTTACTACGAGATACTCTAGACACAATTATTAATTATTTTATTCTCTCGTCGATCATCTATTTATAATGAAACCACATTATATTATTAATATAATATATTATTTTATTTTTTTTCCAAATTACACGTACCTATATTAAAAATCTTTTCCCTTTAATTTCTCATTTAAATATATATATAATTTATTGTGAAAAGTATTTAAGTTTCTTACGAGAACATTTTCTTTTTACAAATTATCTCGTCGAATTGGTCCTTATTTCCGTCGATCCTTTATCGTTGGAGAACAGAGAGAGTTGATTTGATACTTTACGAGGAGAAACGTTTAGCACAATGAAACGTGACGTTGCATTAGAGGACTCCGGCGCGTGTTAGAGGTATTCGCGGTATGTTCGGACTGCTGGAGGTGTCCAATGGAGAGCGATCAAATATTTGCCAGACAGGACGGGCATATCGCGTTTTACCACCCCCGCGCGCGCGCTTGCTCGCGCTTGTATATATATATTTTCTAATAATTGATACAAATCCGACCACACCGATTACGTTCTATGGGTCGACGAGCGGCTAACCGTCGGCTTAATGAAATTCCATACAGACATACGCCGGTCTTTCCCACGTACGCAGGATTTCGCATCACATGCCGAATTAATATGTTACTAATTGTAAATACGGGATTTACGATGCGTTATGGAACGGTCGATTTCGCGATCGCCACCGAGTGGGATCACATAGTTTGCTTTCCCTCTCTCTCTCTATTTCCCTCTGTCCTCTCTCTACCGCGTGTCAATAAGATTAATTTCTGTGTGGATTATTCGCAATAATTGGAGGTACAATGAGCAGTCTGGTGGGACTACGCGAATATTGAACAAATTGAATATGTTATTTACGCTATTAAAGTCCATTTAGATTTATAAAAAGAACCAAAAGATTGACGCCATAATACACTGTTCGATTTTAATATAATAAAAATACATATTTTTTTTTTTTAATACATTGTGCAAATATATGTATGATCATAATTACTATAATTGTTAGTGATATTGGAAATGTTTTATCGACGACTGTTTTATCAGCGCGAAATATTTTGTCGATAAAGAAGTAGATCTAGTTTGACGACCTTCGATCATTAGTTACCGTCGATGGTAAGATTTTCGTCGAATTTTGCGGTCCGTATCGAATAAACTATATCGACATGGTTTCATTTTCTCTTGCCAGGGGGCGCTAGAGTTTCGAGAAATTTGGATATTACTGATTTCACTCGCTTAACAAGCTTATTACGCGCCATTACGTGCAAAAGTCGCGACATTTCTCTGTGTTATACTCGGTCTGAATAATTTCAAACTTCTTCTTAATTTTGAAAGATTAAGAAAACAGTAAGTATCGATCTATCGTGATACAATAAACGATGTACTACATTCAATATTTTTCTCGAAATTATGTCAATGAACATGATTAGCCTCAATTTAATAATTGTAGGTGGGCGAGACGCTGAGAGATACGTACGAATCGGAGGAGCGTCGAAATATATTTGCGAGTAAAAGTGGTAAGTGTCAAAATCTTTGATGAAATTCGTTATTTGTCGTAGTAATGCAGGTTAACGCCGACAAACGGCGACGAGCGTGCCCGGATACTTGGTAGTCGCCACAGAGAACGGCGTCTGGCAGTGCACCGTTATAATTACGGAGTAGCAATCAATTAGTACACCAATCATGCGTTGATTAAGGGGTCGATTGGAATGTAATGGGACTGTAGGTGGTCACTGATAATTAACGTTGGTAGAAACCGCCCGATGCGTACTGCGTAAAATCAAATACCGTCGACCGTGCAGGAAACGAAATATTCGACGTGCGGCCAGCCCGATTTCAGACTTTGATCCTATGGAGCTACGCTACAGCTCGCGTTTGTCACAAAAAATACAAATTGAATAGTATAAAAACGATATTCTAAATTATTATGAAAGATAATTATAAATTATAGAGATATTTTATATATATGTGTAATAGCATTTTTTTTTATAAAGTTAAACGTGAAACGTTTTCAACTAAACATGAAATATCACTTTTAATCTATATTTTTTGTCGATGTTAAATACGCATTAGAATGACTAATATAAAGTATAATAGATAATAAAAAGAATAATGTAACGATAATAAATTAAAAATCGAAGGAATTTTAATAGGTATCGCATAGAGTAGATGCATAATAAAGTTTATTCGCTTCCCCCCGTTTTTTAATAATAGCGATGAGGAAGTGAGGAACGTGCCGATTAAAGCGCGTTAAAATATGCCAAAAACCTGTATTTAAAAATATCGCAAGTAAAAATGAACGCGTCGCGCAAGGAAATCATCGATCTGTCCATCGTCGTTTATCAAAGCTTGATGTGAACGATAACGCTCGACGCGGCTCTATAATCAAGAGAGAGAGAGGGAGAGAGAGAAAGCGCACGCGTACGCGTGAGCAAGCGAGCGTGCAATTTCGCGGCATCCTGCGAAATATAAAAGCATTATATTCGCGAATAATAATCAGCGTTTCCTGCATAGCCAGGCGGAAAAAAGCGCGATCGACGTTGTATCCCGTCGACGGCATTAATCCGGCACGAGTTTTATGCAATTTGTCGTTCACAGGCGCGAAAGCCGAGACGCGTGTATGTATGTGTTGTGAGAGTATAGGTGCGCGTATTATGGATATGGGCGCGTGTACGCACGCAGACACACGCAGCTCACGCACACTGCGCCGCCGACGCCGCCACCGCCGCCGCCGCCAGTCAACTTTTAACGGGGCGCATTTTATTTTTATGCCGGACTACCTTTGAAATGCAAATCGATTGTTGGCCGAGCCCCTGCAAAAAACCGAGCAATTAGCGACAGAAACAATCCTGGCGTATTTGCACGGGTACTCATTTCGGAACTCCTCCGTCCCCGCGCTACCCCTTTGCCGCCCACCGTCCTCGATCGGTCGCCGTCCGTTTGATACCCGGATCGAAAGTTGCTCTACGATATCGATGGCCTCTCATTGCCGATTTTTTTCTCGCGATCGCAAACACGTTCGTCGGCGCGGGAATCTTTGATTAATGTTCCACGTTATCAAAGGTATGATCCGCTTTTGTTCTCCGCGTGTGTGCGACACTTTTTCTGTAATACCTTTTTTTAGCTTCAAATATTTTACAAAAAAATATTTTTTCGCGCGCGTCTCGTAAATTAAATTTGTTAGATTACATCAAATTAAGTTGAAATATCGATTGTACGAAGCGTTTAAATAATGACTCACTGAATGAGCTATGGGTTTCGCGATTTTATTAATTCCCAATTCTCTCAAAAATATATCAGTAGTTTAAATTATATTTTCTTTCGATCATTCAATAATTTAATTCGTTTTGCCTAATCACCTAATCCTCAATATTTTTTGCTTTAAATTCCGGATAAAGGTAATTTGTCTCAGAAACATTTTTGTATTTTTATCTTTGTATAAATTTCTTCGTTCATATCAAATTTATGTGAAAATGTTGACCACACAGGACGTTTAAATTTTACCGAACTACGCGGAGCTCTTTTGATAAAATTCTGATGCGATTTAAAAAGAATGGAGCAACCTAAATTATTCTCTCCATCGCTTCCGGAATAATTCAGCTTATCCTGCGTGTATGTGTACAAGAGAGACATATAAAAGACAAGGTTACGCGAAAGAATAGAAAGCGCATCGTTCGTTTCGCACGCGATTCTCTCAAAGCTGGCGGCGGCTACGGCGGTCGAGAATGACCAATTAGCGTGCCCAGGAGCGCGACGTCGGGTATTACATTAATCAGGGTGAAAAAACGAAATTTTCCCTCAACGTATTTTCGCGTTAAGGGGTAACCGCGACTTTCATTTAAGTTACCTAGTGGTAGCTAAACTACCCGGTAACTCGGTCCCCTCCCGCTCCCCCTTTCTCTTCTCCCGCGACTCTTTCGCCAGCCTGCGTGCTCTCCCGTCCGTCGTTCCCCTGTATGTCGTCCCCGTCCCTGTCCCCTCCGACACCAGCCTCTTCCCCTTGCGGGCGCAAGTCCCACCATCCGTCGTGAACGAGCAAAATGAGTACGAGAGGAGGGCAACGGATGAGAAAGAGAAGGGGATTGCCAACCTTCCGCGGCCTCTACGTGTCGGTCACTTTGTTCATCTCCGGGCCCCCTCTTCTGGTGCCCCCTGGCCGCCCTTCGCGCCATCACCTCCGCCCTCTCCCCCTTTGCGGACCCCCCTTCGGTTTGCCCGCCTCGCTCTCTTTCGTCGTCTTCCTTCTTTTTTTTATCCTTCCTCGGTGTCCCCGCGAAGCGAAAAGGAAAGGCACGGTTATTTTAATGAGAATCCGGCTCGTTTATGCCGCCATCTCTCGTATCTTCACCGCCGCGCCTCCCGTCTAATGAACGCTCCGTGCAAATATTATTTCTGTTTATGTACTCGCCAACTTAGTGCGACTTTGGTTCTAATTAATAATGCTAAACAGACTCGGCCGGGACAAGGGGGTGAGAGGGGCTGGCGTCGCTCTTTGGCAACGCGACTTAGACGATGCTGCGGCGAGTACACCTATTAGGTAGTTCGCGTTGCGCACGTGCACGCGTGTATGTGTGCGTGTGTGTGTGTTTATATAGCTGGGTGCAAGCAAAACGCTCCTGGCGGCGTGCAATTTGCGGGATTTCGCGTCTGGTTCGGACATGCGCTCTGATAACGCAATGAATTAAGACAAGCAGACCTAATCATCGTTTCTTAGGTTTTATTGTGTAAATCGTACATTAGTTTGATTTTCTATCTCTGCAATTAAATCTATGTTTAGTCTTACGTCTCGCGAGTCAATTTGTAACAGAACGTTATTAAACGTTATTAAATTTAGAAGTGTTAAACGACAGTCCTGATAAATATATATTTGCTTGTTTCAGTAATTTAAATTAAATATTTCATTGTTTTTCATTTAATTATTTTTTATATACTTAATAATAAAATCCTTTGCAATTTATTTGATTCCAGAATAGACCCTTTAGTTTTAGAAAACAAATACATTGAATTAAATACAAAATTGGTTTTTATTAATTTACGATATTACAGGAATATTTTTTCGTATAATTTGAACTTATACAGACTAAAGCAAGATCATTGTCACATCAATGTGACAATTCTTCAAGTCCTTGCCGCGATAATACAGCATGCTTTTACATCAAATCAATTTTAATTGAACGAATGAAGTTTACAAAATGAAGTCATACCCGTTGCGAGAGATATGCGTATATAATATGTTAATTACACGACAATTATTGCTTTGTTCTGTGTATGCGTATGATATTCTCGGGGCAAATAAGCGTTCTATATCGGGCTGTTATTGTAATTATAATATGTAGCTAATAAAGCGTGTCGCACAATCGTTGCACGGAGTAGCGCGTACATAATATATTAATGATGAAATAGGTCGGACAAAGAGAGCGCATCAACGAAAGGATTATCCGATAATAGGAGACTGAAAAACCAGGGATTTGTGGATATTATATTATTAATACCTTTCGATTAATCGATTGTCGAACATCTTTAATGATACAGTTTTCATTTTCCAATATACATATAAATATATAAGAATTTTTAATATAATCACAAGAGATATCCTAGATACATATTTCTGCTCTTTTCTTATTTTCTTGTCAGAAAGACAGTTTTATGAAAACTTTACAGCTGATATTTTACTTCCGAATTGTCAGATACTTAATGCAATTTTCAATTATTTTTGAATAACTAAGTTCTAAATTAGGGCTTTTTAAAAATCAATTTATAATTAAAATTGTACAGAATGTAGTTTAGTTTGATCTCTATTTATCCGTTTCTGAAGTGTAATTCATGAAAAGTTTGTTGCTTTATTCGAACTATCATGATATTTTGATAGTTTAGAATTTTATGTTACGCACAGATTTTTTCCCGATTTTAATAATAATCTTATTATATTTAATAAACTAAATGGATATAAAACCAGGAACATGCAAAATCTTATGCAAACTCAATTCTTCATATATTTCCGACGTCATCCGTTGAGCTCTCTCCTTATCGTTATTTACAGATTTTAGCCGGTTGACTTGTCGTTCCATTGATCTACGTTCCATCGGCTCGAAAACTGGTCTTATTCGGGTTTCCTTGCTGGTTCTTTACTTTGTCGGGGCAATAAGGTTAGGCAGGACGGGAGGCATCGGGAGAGATATTAGATAGACGACGGTTCGCCCGAAATCAAGGCGCCCGTTCAGCGTCCCCTTTTCCTCTCCCCCCAACCCGTTCCTAAACAAATTTAATAAAGCCACGATTTCCGTGCCAATTTCAAACTCAGCAAGAGATTGCCCGCCGTCTTCGAGAGGTAAACTCCGCGTGTCTTCTAGCTTCTAATCTGATATACACAAGACTAACGATCGGCCAGTTTGATCAAGTATCATGCAGGCTAGTATTTTATAAATTAATTGCTGATTAGACGATTAATGAAATTCTTGAGGAAAATTCCAAATTTCAGATTTAAATTTCGAAAGAAATATACATATACATACATTACAGAGATATCTTAGAGAGAAACGCATGCAGATTCTTTAGTGCATATATTATAGAATTGACTTTTAAAAAAAGTTTTTCAGGTATTAAATTTTAGTAGTGTAAATAAATTGTAATTTATTTATTATGAGTTATAAAAAAAAAATAATATATATAATATATTAAAATTTTAAAAGTAATAACGTATGACAATCTTCCTTGACATTATAATATATGCATAATTAATTTTATATACGTACATATAAAATATTTTATTTGAGGACGTTTATTTTTATTTGTTATTAGTATTTCGAGGTTTGTCAAAAGCTCATAAAGAATACTTCTCGTATTTCTATCGTACTCTCTAATTCGAGAGGATGAATTCTCGAACTGTATTCCCATTTTCCGAGTTTCTCCGACTTTTCCACTCACGTCTCGTAACTCTCGCGCACTCCACAAATTCCCTCGCTCTCACGCGAGAGAACTCGTCTCCCTCTCCCTCTCTTTCTCTAGCACGATTTTACCCGCGCCTTCTTCCAACTGTACAACTATATCACTGTCGGTAGCGTTCTGCCTCGAGTATTATTAGTCTTTGGAGTTAGGGAGTACGCATGGACTCGAATCTCCAGGCTCGCTCGCATGGTTAACTTCCGCAAACAGAAATTACCATTTTATTGGGTGAGTTCTAGCGTCCCCTTACCGCGTCGGCCCCTCGGCTGCCCCCTTCCTCCACAACATCCCCTTTCCCCGCCGAACCCGCCTTTTCTCTCCTTCTACCCCCGCCGCACTTCACGGCGGCCCCTAACGTAACGATTGGAATACCTAATCGTCCGGGGACCATTCAGCACCATTGTTCCATCGACTTGCCGTTGTTGGTGCCTGTTAACGCCGAATCCTTTCACACCCCGGCGCTGCCCCCGCCGCTGCTTTTTTGCCACCCTTGAAAAAGATGATCGGCTTGCACACGTTCGCTGTCACGTTGCTCGCGCAAACGGAATTTCCGAGTGGCATTTGCATCGAATCGTCGACTGCCGCGTTAAATTCCCCGGCAGGGAATGTATGGACAGACCGAAGTATAAAGGGCCCGTCTGATTGGTCGCGCTTGTACAATGGGCCTGATCGATAAGTGGAAAAATATAGATATGAAATAGAGATTTAAAATACCGGAAAGTAATTTTTTACTTTATAATGTAATACTTAATTTTTTTTGAAGTATTTTGTAGAAATTTTCGAAATATATTTGATGTTGTTCACTGAAATCCTTTATCCGTAAATGCTTCATTTTGATATCAAAGACATATAATGAGAATATTTCTGTTTGACTTTTTCAACGACTATGAAAATTGTTTTATATAAATGAGTTTTCTGTACAAATTTTTGTTTTTTTCTCATAGATAACAAAGGAAATTATTTTTCTAAACAGTTGTTAATTCTTGACCATTCGACCATTGACGGATTTTTCGCGTTCTGATAAATCTTCGGTTTTAATTAAACCCGAAGAAAGACGAGCGAGGTGGCCTTCTCCCAGTTGCAACCCTCCTTCGCTTCCTCTCTCTTCGCGGAAATGAATTAAGACTTAATTAAAGTCGTTCTTTGATATGTTAATTCCTTCGTAAATATGTGTTACTTCCTCCGTAAGAATTAAAATTTTCTCGGCATACATCTCACTCCCATTAGACACCGATTGCTACTAGCACGCGAGAAATGCAATCAGCTAACAAAAATTAGCTGAGAAATGTCAAAGTAAAAATTACGTGGCTGATATAAGTATAATAATAATAATAATAAATGAAATGAAAGCAGAATAAAATGGTGACCTTTAAATCTGAATTTAGTGATCTTTAAAAATTTTTACACATAATAATAATCAAGTTAGAATGTGTCGAAGAAGACATGCCCTTTTTTCCTTCTAATATTATACAAAATAATTTTAAAAAATAATTAGTATTGTTGAATAAATTATTGAAGTTATTAACGTTATTATAAAACTATTTTCTTTGGTATATTAAATTGTATAGTTTAAATTTTATTATTTTTTTTATATGTATTCCGCTTTGAATGAAGGAACGTGTTTCGGATTTCAGGAGAGGAAAATATTAACGATGAGAAAAAAGGTAGTAAAAAGAAACTTACCCTTCCATTTTAATATTATCATCGTTTGTATTTTTATTTCAATAAAGGAGGCCCTGTTTTCAAACGATATGGTACGATTAAATATGTACATCGAATTTTATTCTGTCACGCGAGCAGGTATATATACAAATAGACGTTCGGGAAATGACTAACTACGTTTCTTCATCCTCTACGAATTCTCCTTTGCGGACCGCGGAGGCTGACCGACATCGCTCGCGATTGATTAGAATGCAAACATTCATGAAATATGACTTGTAAAATTGTAAGTCAATATATCAAAATTGTAAATCATACTTATATGACAAAGATAATACATCGAGTTATAATTAATAGTTTGATAAAAATCTGTGTCACATATATTTAAAAAAGAAATTAAAAACGACCATGCTAAAAATATATATATATATATATATGCAGAATGCATTATAGTCATCGAAAGCGATTAGCAGAAAGTTCATAAAGAGACTTCGTAACTTTCATATTTGAAAAATGATATCTTGCAGCTTACGATTTTACACACCACAATTGAATCGTATTTCACATTAATTGTTAAACCTGATCCTCCTCCGCGCTCTTCGGAATTTACATACCGTGACGGCATCTAGATAATATGCACAATTCTTTGCCTTAACTTATTAATACTGTAGAATAATGTTTATGTCAAAATGTCACTTTCTTTCTCGCCTCCGTTTGCCTCTTTACTCTATATTCTACAAGAGATATTTCGCGCTAGCTCGCCGACCGACGATCGTACATCGATTTCGTGAACGTCGTCGATCTGAGAAGCTTTTAAAAGACCGAGCGACTTTCGGTTTGCGTTTAATAAACGTTTAAACAAACGTTTTGGTTGCGTGCGTTACGTTACGAAGGTTGAATGCAACTTGCCTTGTATTGCGAGAAAATATTCGGCCGACGAGTGCGAATCTCGGAAACACCTTACGCTCAACGTTACTCGATTTGATCGGCGCTATCGAGTTTATTGATTCTTCAAGATATTTGTTATCGAGCAATGTCCTTTTTCACTTTTATCGTTTCGCACGGATGATACTACTACTCTATAGGATATTCCGTAATAGGTGTATTTGTCGAACAAATCGATATTCCTTGCTGAAAATTGAAACGGTTTTTCCCTATCCTTTTTTTTTTCTTTTATTACGTTTTATTCGTTTAGAGAGGATTGAGATTCTTTTTACGTTCAGTGCAATGTTGAATATCTTTATGTAAAATATTTAAATTATCACTTTACACATACGCTGTCTAAATAGATAATTGATAAATAGCGGTAAAACTGCTACTTGTTAGATTTCTAAATAGCTTACGTACTTTGTGATAATTTAAACATCTCACACATAAATCGCGATATTGGTTTATTGATATTTGTTCATATATTTGATAAAAACGTGAAATAATATCTATAAAATTATTTTTAAAACATATTGCTGGGGCTAGGAGTTTTCCGTCATTATTTAATTATTGCGTAATATTGAATAATCTGAAATATGCATACCGAGTATCATTTTCTCTCTGTGCTTTATACCGCGTACATTTGCAATTTTATAAATTTAATCACATATATTAATGAATTAGTTAACAATCTATTTAGAAATAAACTTAAAATTATATGCTGTTATTTTCCTCTGACGATTAGCGACGATACCAACACATATTTGTTTGCATTATATTGCTTTGTAAAAGTAAATAATGTATTATAACGATCTCTTTTTTGACAGTATGACGTACAAATAATTCTCAATTCCTTCTTTTCTCGAGCCAATTATTTAGTCTTAAAAATTTTCACATATTTTCTAATTTATTTATTGTTTTGTATTTATTTCATTTTTAATTTTTATAAATTTTCACATATTTCTCTGTGGCAATATTTTCTCTCTCTCTTTCTCTCTTCTCGGACACTTGAAAGATAATTTAGAGTGAAACTCGGAATACAAGATTCATAATAAATGACACATTGAAGACGATAATGGCAAGATAATAAATATTGATCTTTTTTATCTTTATATTAACTACATATGTGACAAGCTTGCGCAACATAATTTGATTTGCATATTGCACAATACCGACTTAGAGCGGATCCTGAGCAAATTTTCCACATAATCCGCGCATTTTGTTATATCAAACACGCGGATCTTATTTCCATTGGTCGGCTATTTTTAGCATTGTCAAAGTTATCAAAAATATCACAGAAAACACAAATTTCCAAGAAACATCTCAATCTTGCAGACGTTTTTCATGCGTTTTTTGATGCTTTCTTTATATTTGAGATAAAATCTTGATTTCCCTAGTTAAAGTCATTTCACGAGGAATACCTTGATGATCGGCTCATTTTCAATCATGAACACATGCTCATTTCATCATAGATATCTGCCAATTTTATAATACCGATAGTCTCTATAATTGTCGAAGATACCTATAAGCGCCGATCATTGATTATTGCAAGATTTGTCTGTTTGATGATCTAAAATTCTCACCAGAATAAATGTCAGATTTTTCCTTTGGTAATTATCGATACCAAGAACAAGGATCTTTTCAAACAGAACGATAGGCTTTCTCTCGCGAGATCTCTTGTACTTCACGTCACGTCCAGCTCCGTTTCGTCGGTGATCTTTCCC
>NW_021851887.1:45687-47504 GCF_003651465.1 Formica exsecta
CTTTCCCTATGACGGAACGAGCTCTCGCGCTCTCGTCGGTCGACATACCGCTCTCGCTGCTCAGGCGATTCTTCTCTTCGGGATCTGGAATGTCTGGGCTGGAAGGGTTGTTGCTCGCTTGCTCGTCACGCTGTCACGAGACCGGCAGCGGTGCGCGCCCCTGACGAATCTTCGGTTAACCTTCAAACCATCTGCAGGCCTTTGGTGATGCTCTCGACGTGCTCCTTGGCTCGCATCCTGAGTGCCTGGATACTCGATGTGCGAGGATCGTGTCCTGGCGGACTCGGCGGTGGTGGTTGAACGTGGCCGCCGGCGCTTATGCTCGCCATGCTGCCGGCTAGCGATCCTGCGAACAATGCAATTCCTACGTCTCGTTGGGTATGCACAATGACAATCATTGATGACGAATTTAATAATGCTGATTATTCCATTAAGCTTATTTTATCCCGAGTAAAAATTGTCGTAAAATAATTTCGAGACACGGTAACTTAAAAATAACAATTCTACAAAATCTAACTATTATAATGTTAGAGTATTATAACGCCTCACAAACGGGAATGGATAATTAACTTTTTTAATTCTTGTTTTATACATAAAAAAAAGTGAAAATTGTAAAGCATAGACACTTAATAGCAAATTCGTCTGATATTCGTGGAACTGCTTTCTTCTCATTGCAAGAGGCATCCGAGTATTTTATTTTCATAATTTTATTTCACTTTATGCTCATGGTTCTTTATTTTATTTTATTTTTAATGCCGTGCAAATTAAATGCTTGACAAAAAATGTGGGAAGGAAATGTTGGAGATGATTGTTACCTGGAACAGCATTGGTCACGGCGCCGACATTTGGCGGTGACGGCAATCGCCTGGGAGACGTTAGATAACTGGGATATCCCGTGTGAGGCGCAGCGAGGAAACCGGGAAGCGCACTGAGTAATCCAGGCGGCGCGAGCCAAGGATCTCCTGGCAGACCTAAGGCCGGACCGGCAACATTCCTGAAACAAAATATTTCCACGCACGCAATGTAGCTATATCTCTTGCAGAAATTTACGCGGCATCGCGATTATATTAATAGAAGTAAGCATTTCAGACAAACCTCATATTAGCAGCGTGATGATACTCGCTCAAACCGAGTCTCGCAGCTTCCATTTTTTCCTGTCTACGCCACTTGGCTCGTCTATTCTGAAACCAGACCTGAAACATAACAACAATTTCTCATTATTCGATCGGAATCAGATAGAGATGTAAACGATGGAAATAAGTATATATATTTCACTTGAATATAAATTTACGAAATACCTTGCGAATAAAATAAATCTTATTGCCCTTTCCGCTATTAATCGATAAGTAATAATATTAGCCGTATTTAACATTTTATGAACTTAATTTCGCAAATTTATTAAGTCCGCGTTTGACTCGACGTAAATCAGGGGAACAACGCCGGCACAAACTCTCATTAGCTGCAGAGACGCGATAATAGTAACGTGTCACTACCGTATACTTGAGGAAAAGGGCGCCCTCCCTTCTTCTCATTCTTTCCTCGATCTCTATAACAGACTCGCGAGATATCACTTTTGACTTTGATAAAATGTTTGACCTGTGTTTCGCGTTACTATTACAAGGTTTTCTTATATTATTATAAAATTAAAATTCTCTTAAGTTTAAATAATATATTAAACAATCTGTTACAAAAAAATTTTATATTTGAACATATATATAGTAGGCTTTTGTAAAATCAGCTTCTTTATAAAGCGCCAAATTTTTAGACGTTTGATAAAAAGGTGTTTTATAAAAAGTCTAGATTTTTTGTAAAAAATT
>NW_021851887.1:47654-49681 GCF_003651465.1 Formica exsecta
TAAATTAATTTTTTTCCATAGTATAGTAGCTTAGAATATAGTAATGTAATATAATATTAAATATAATTAAATACAAATAAAAGAGAAAAAGAATAAAAGACTTGAAAAGAAAATTAAATTTATTATAAACATATGTAATACATGAAATAATTTATTGTGTGTACAATGTAATTTATATAAGATTTAACAGAATTTTTATAGAAGTTATTTAAAATTCCAAAATCGCATTCCTCCAAAGTTGACATTGGCATCTTCAGTCAAATTAGACGAGACTCGCCCTAAGAAGGGCCGTGCGACTCGTTCCCCAAACCGGTCAACTGCGAAAGCATCTAACCGCGATAAAGCAAGCCAGAAGTGTGCAAAACGGTAAGTCAGAGCAAAAAGAGTAAGCAAGAAAAGAGGGTTTGATAGAAAATGGAGTTCCTTTAGCGGGGAGCAATCATGCGAAGGGCGAGAAAAGTGGCTGCCAAGACTTTCTCTCTCTTTTCCGTTCTTTTTCCTTGTCATCTATCCTTTTCTCTCTCTCTCTCTCTTTCTCTTTCGCTCTCTCTCTCTCTTGCTCGTTTGCTCGCTCTTTCTCTCTCCCGAAAGTGAAACGGCGTGACGTGACGCGCGGTGCGCCTCCAAGGAGTGGACCTAAGAATGGAAGTGAAATGTAGGAGGGATGAGGAGGGAAGGAGGGAAACCCCGAGCTTGTTGGGACGGGGTTCGGCCATGTTGATTTCTTTATTGTAACATGGCTGCTGTTGGCAGCTCGCTTAAGTCTATTGCGTTAAGAGCCGATGCTATCGGTCTCGGCTTATGAATTATTCAGTTCCCGTCGCGAGACGCGCCGGGTTTATAAGGCCCACCGGGTGCCGTCCGTGACGAATTTACACGCGGCAGCGAGGTGAGCGAGATCCCGACGATCCATCGGCGATCGATGAATCTCGCTTTTCGCTCTCCCGGCAGTCTTCGACGCTTAGCTCAGATAAATAATGCTGAGCAATCGATTCCAACTACCCTACACGGTAGCTGACAACGAATGACTATACGATAATTCTTCTTCGACGTATTAATACGCATGATTATTAAATAGAACTCTGGGAGAAAATCATAAATTCAGAAATATAAACATATTATTGTTGTCAAAATCTGAAGAGAGATATTTAATTATCAAGGATTATTCTCGTGCATATTATATATGGAATATTCTTTTGCAGCGTGAAATAACGCTAATATTTTGAATCATTACAAATACTTTCGACACGTATATCTCGTAAACTCGTTTATTAATGGGCAGCGCAAAAATTTCTTTGCGCCTCTGAAATAATCAGTGACAAGTATCGCGTTCGAATAACAAGCGACTAGCAAATTGAATGTTACCGTCGGGAATGAGCGGCGGTGAATCGTCGAGAGGAGAAAAGGCGAGCGAAGGAGAATGCGTGGCAGACAGAGGAAAACGCGGAAACGAAGTGAAACGAAGACGGGGTTAAACGTCAGAGGCATCACGGAGGGTTTGAGCGTATGGTGTAGGGGAAGGGAAGGGGGATACATTGGGGACGCGGGGGGAGTGGATATCGGAGCATTGCCTGGCTCATCAGGACGATATTCCGCTCTCGAGGACGAGAAGCAATTTTCTTTCCCGGCTCCGTGGATGAGAAAAGGCTACACGGACAAGATGCCACGCCGAAATGATGGGAAAATAAGCGAATTTCCCTTCGTATCTCTCTTATATATCCTTTTCCATCTCGTTCCGTCTTCTGCCTCCCTTTTCCCATCGCTCCTTTTTCCTACTCTGTCTCTGTCTTTCTCTCTCTCTCTCTTTCTTTGGAGTTCCGCATCTTACCATAACGCTCCGTCTCTGTTTACCGAGAACTGAACTCGCGCACTTCTTCTCGCTTTTCTCGCGGAAATATAAAGAACAGGGCTAACGCGGCTTAATCTTTTTAGGTCGTAAATTTATTAGAGCAGGTACTTCCACCTTTTCCGCTCGCCTCCGCCGACGTCCTTCTTCTTATTCTCTCTCTCTCTCTCTCTCTCTCTCT
>NW_021851887.1:49912-54534 GCF_003651465.1 Formica exsecta
CCCTGTCTTTCTCGATTTCTGCTCCAAAAGGAGGGTTGCAGAAATGTCTCTTTGGGCGGGTCTCCCAGGTCCACCCCTGAAAGCGGCGTTGGCTAAGAAAAGGGGGACAAGAAGGAGGATCGGGGCGAAAGAGCGGAGGGTGAGACGCGGTCTACCCTTCCATCGGCATTAAGAGGGTAACGAGCCCGTGGGGCGAAATCGAAAGTGAACGAGCGACACGGCGTGACGTGACGCGCGGTGCGCCTCCAAGGAGTGGACCTAAGAATGGAAGTGAAATGTAGGAGGGATGAGGAGGGAAGGGAAGGTACCCCGAGCTTGTTGGGACGGGGTTCGGCCATGTTGATTTCTTTATTGTAACATGGCTGCTGTTGGCAGCTCGCTTAAGTCTATTGCGTTAAGAGCCGATGCTATCGGTCTCGGCTTATGAATTATTCAGTTCCCGTCGCGAGACGCGCCGGGTTTATAAGGCCCACCGGGTGCCGTCCGTGACGAATTTACACGCGGCAGCGAGGTGAGCGAGATCCCGACGATCCATCGGCGATCGATGAATCTCGCTTTTCGCTCTCCCGGCAGTCTTCGACGCTTAGCTCAGATAAATAATGCTGAGCAATCAATTCCAACTACCCTACACGGTAGCTGACAACGAATGACTATACGATAATTCTTCTTCGACGTATTAATACGCATGATTATTAAATAGAACTCTGGGAGAAAATCATAAATTCAGAAATATAAACATATTATTGTTGTCAAAATCTGAAGAGAGATATTTAATTATCAAGGATTATTCTCGTGCATATTTTATATATATATATATATGGAATATTCTTTTGCAGCGTGAAATAACGCTAATATTTTGAATCATTACAAATACTTTCGACACGTATATCTCGTAAACTCGTTTATTAATGGGCAGCGCAAAAATTTCTTTGCGCCTCTGAAATAATCAGTGACAAGTATCGCGTTCGAATAACAAGCGACTAGCAAATTGAATGTTACCGTCGGGAATGAGCGGCGGTGAATCGTCGAGAGGAGAAAAGGCGAGCGAAGGAGAATGCGTGGCAGACAGAGGAAAACGCGGAAACGAAGTGAAACGAAGACGGGGTTAAACGTCAGAGGCATCACGGAGGGTTTGAGCGTATGGTGTAGGGGAAGGGAAGGGGGATACATTGGGGACGCGGGGGGAGTGGATATCGGAGCATTGCCTGGCTCATCAGGACGATATTCCGCTCTCGAGGACGAGAAGCAATTTTCTTTCCCGGCTCCGTGGATGAGAAAAGGCTACACGGACAAGATGCCACGCCGAAATGATGGGAAAATAAGCGAATTTCCCTTCGTATCTCTCTTATATATCCTTTTCCATCTCGTTCCGTCTTCTGCCTCCCTTTTCCCATCGCTCCTTTTTCCTACTCTGTCTCTGTCTTTCTCTCTCTCTCTCTTTCTTTGGAGTTCCGCATCTTACCATAACGCTCCGTCTCTGTTTACCGAGAACTGAACTCGCGCACTTCTTCTCGCTTTTCTCGCGGAAATATAAAGAACAGGGCTAACGCGGCTTAATCTTTTTAGGTCGTAAATTTATTAGAGCAGGTACTTCCACCTTTTCCGCTCGCCTCCGCCGACGTCCTTCTTCTTATCCTCTCTCTCTCTCTCTCTCTCAGCCCTCTTCTCCTCCCCTGACTCGACCAGCCGGCGACTCGCGACGATCCTCGGCAATGATATTGCGAAGGTAAACTCGCTTAGACGGTTTAAATGCAAGAAAATTGAAATAAAATGGAAGTAATTCCGAGATTAAAATTGGACGTCGTTCCGTTGTCGCTGAGAAGCGGCGACGACACTTTTTCGAGCTCTCTCCCTCGTCCCCTTGCCGTTCTTTAATGCCCCGTTCCCGCTTTAACGTGTTAGTCTTTGTGAGATTTTACGTAGCTCTCTCGTTGGAGAAACTTCGTCATGTCGGAGTTGCATAATTCGCAAGATTTCGCTGAAAGATTGACACGCGGATGAGAGGGCTAATTATCATTATCGCGTTAATGCGCAAGTAACATAAGGGAATAACAGTCCCGACTCTTTCGCGCATAGAACCGTTACGTCCAACATAATCAGTAAAGAATTTCACTGACAAACACACACACCATGCAATTTTTATACATAAAAGGACACATTAGATATAAGTGATGTATTTCCTAAATGTTATAATATATATCGCGCACAAAAATACAATAAAAATTTTATAAAGTAAAATGAAAAGCAACATCGTATACTTGAGCGTATTTTGTTTCAAAATACATTTCCATTTAATACACTATCTTGCAATTTTTTTTTTTTTACATTGGCGCATTCGTGTACTATTTTCGTTGGCATGTTGTTACTCTACGTGAATGCATACCAAATATGACATCTATGTAAAATATATAAATGTATGGATGATGTGTTTCCGGTGACTGCACAACAACAGCTTTCGCTCTCTTTGGTAACATACGGTGACGAGCACTCAACTAGAACAAGAAGCGTATCGCGCCGAAAATCACTCCCGAACTCTATCTATCGTACGTTTTTTTTTTTTTTTCCTTTTACACTGTACACGCGCACGCATACGACCGTCTCTCATTTTCCTCTTTCTCTCTCTTCCTCCTTCGCTATCTCACTCTGATGGAACACATCGTTCCGGGACGATGGTCGCTTTATACTCGACGGTGGCTCTCGCCGAATTCGGATTAGCGCCGGCAAAAAGGTATTCGAGGTGCTCACGCCACGTCGAGTTCATTGTTGCCGACTGGAGTATTAACAGATTTCGGCCATTGTTCGCCGTGATGGTGGCCTGCGAGGCCTTTAAAAGAGTCGCGATGATGCGCGCGAAGGCGCCGCGCGTGATACAACGTGGTGACGTACGGGGGGAGGAGGAGTTTCTAGCGATGTGATGGGAATTTTGATATTCTTTGATTTCAAGAGGTTTATAAAAAAATTCACATGTTCTGCTTTTAATTATAACGCTATTAACGTAATTTTTAATGAACAAAATAAAATATCCAAGAGAGAAATAAGAAATTATTAACGAAATATTTGCGTTCATCTAACTTGTGTGAAAGAATAAAAATCGAAGAAAAAGTCGCTATATATACAGAACAGTCCATTAGATAATAAGTAAAGAAATCGATAGAAGCATTAAATGCTAGTATAAATTTTTTCTTCATATTCAAAAAACGCAAAAAATAATTAAATGTTTTTTTTCTAACGGATTATCCTCCTACATTTAACGCGTTTTGCTCGCATGAGATCGCGATTCGATGAAAGTCGAATTCCAGGATGAACCAGTCGTGCGAGATGGATATTAAAGCCTTTACGATGGAGGAGATTAATGTGTCTTCCTATTAGGGTTCTGCGCAAAATCGAGATGACGTTGACGATATCGACGTCTTTCCTATAGGATGCTGATAGTTCCTGAGTATTTTATAAGGCAAATGTGGAACGATGCCAAACATGCATGAAATATTTATACCAATGGCAAAACTTAATTAAATCGATAGTATTTTTACGCGATTATCGCGATTTTTCAAGTAATTATTTCACTTGCTATATTTTTCTTAAAAATTAAGTAATCTTTGTAATATGTTTTTCAATTGTTCAAACTTTTATTAAATATTGTTTTAGATACGAATGTGGATCCTTTTGTATTAAAAAAGAATTTTGGAGAAGGAGAATTATCGGAGTAATTATTACCGCCTTTTAATAATTTGCGCAATCGTTTAATGCTCATTAATATTTTCTTTATGCGGTTCATCAGCTAAAACCGATAAACTAATTTCAAGAATCTACTGATATGACGTTCAAAGTGATAAATGTCGTGTCGACATCGTCATACATATATCGATAATATTATCAGAATTATTAATCATTCTTATCGCTATGTATATATGTATAAAGCAACATTTTTAATATCGTTTTACATAAGAACTACTTTACACACACACACACGATACTTTACTTACGATAATTTTTTTGTATACATATGTGTATATATGTGTGTATTTACATTACTTTGCATAAAATTAATTAATTGTATGCAGCTGTAACTTAATACAGCACTGACTGATTTCTTTTTTATACTATTTAACACTTATCATCAATATTAATTAAAGACTACTTTAAATAAAATAATGAGGAAAATATGTTTTTAACAATCATCATTTATTTTTCACATAAGATTGTTTTTATAGATACATATTAATATTAATTGAGATTTGAACTACTTCTCTTTCACATCAGCTCTATTAAAAAGAAATAGAACGCCAACTAAATTGCAGTTAACTAACGGGATGCGTTCTATAGCTGATTATTTCCAATTATTTTCTACTTACAGTTTGAAAGATATCCTTGCTGTTTAAAAATTGACATGATAATGATTCTATTGTTTTACACGTGTCAGATATATGTTTACTAACAGCCGTAATCGTCGATGTTAATAGTTCTTTGGCCGAAAAAGGCTAACGCAATATAAATTGCCGCTAATCCGCGGACAAGGAAAAAGACAGACAAGGCTATTTTTCTTCCGGGTGTATTACAAGTCTATCAAGAACCCCATCGTCGGTCTACTACGACATGGATAGAAGGGGAAGGAGAGGGAAAGA
>NW_021851887.1:54966-58273 GCF_003651465.1 Formica exsecta
GAAAGAGAGGGGAAGAGAGTACGAGAGAGACGGATAGAAAAGAGACGGGGACACGTTTCGAATATAAGCCTAGATTCTCTCTCCGGTCCAGGGTACCGCGGTATGCATAGAGAAGGGAGATGTTTGGAGAGGGTTGGAGTCTATTATTCCGTGCTTTTTATGCTCCCCATCTCTCCCCTCCCTCTTCTGCCCCTTCCTCCCTCCTCTCCTGGTACTATTCCCCCTTCTCTACTTCAACCCTGTCAAACTGTCGGCTAAATTCAATCCTACGCAGTTGTTCTCATTTCGTTCTTGTTCTTGCTCATCGTTCGCGTCCGCACTGCGGCTAAAACGGCGCTAATTAATGGTCTTGCGAATCATCTGTATCCCGATAAGATTATGTTGACCGCGACAATTTACATAAATATGTTGAAAGTCTAAAAATTTTGCGCTTTTTACGATCTGCAAATTATTATTGAAACGTGTATGTGTTATGATTTTGTATATGATAAAGTAACAATGCAATACAATATGAACTATACATAAGAATCACTATCACTTACAATAAAATCGAGATTACAAGATAGAGAAAAAAAGAGAAAGAAATGCAATAAAGATAGTGGTAAGACAGTAATGAGAAGAGTATGTTTTATATAAATCAAAAAAGATAAAAACCACAAAAGAAGAAATAATTATAGTTAAAGAATTAAATTATTGTGAGTTTTATTTCAGCGAAATTTTTTGATGGGATTTTTCTTTCTTTTTCCTATTTAATAATAGCATCATATTATATGCACTTGTATAAATTAAATTAGTGATTAATCGATAAATTAATGTTATCCGATATGATAATCCAAAGATTATTTTTGTAGGCAGTTACAAAATCGCGATCTCACAAATCTCAATATATTCTTTCTTGCGCATCCTAGAAAATTTTTGGTATGATATAAGTGAGCACCCCTGGCGACGTCCTCCAATAAAGCCACCCCTGTCGTTGCGTGTAATCACCCTTAAACACTCCAACGCCCCGGTCTAACCCCGTCGTACTGCGATACAATACTAATGTGCTACAAATAACATCCCAAACACGAGGCGATTTCACTTTTACAATGCGACTAAACGGCTCCTTGTAACACCGTTCATGGATCCGCCATGGATCGTTCGTTTGTCGTTGTGTCGAGTGGATCCGCGCATCGTACAATGATTTCGCTGGATGATCCTTAGATCATCGAAGAGCACGAGAGCTTTTGTCACAAAGTCACAGAAATTTCAATGTGGACACGAAGATTCTCTTTCATCGAATACATTATATTTCACATTTTATAAATAATTGCATTAAAAAATGTAGAGATGCATTGTCATGTTTAAAAAATTTATGCACATATAAATCATTTATTCAATCAATCATTTAATTAATAATTATAAGAAATGTTATTGTGGAATTATTAGAATTATAAAATAGATTATGAGAATCTATCTGATCTATATCTAATCCATCAGAATTGATCTGAATATTTAATAGATAATGACAAAAGCTCTCTCGATGTAATACAAATATGTTTTTACTTCAAATTTAAATTTGTAACAAAGTCATATTTTAACATAAATAACATAATCGCAGCGTTGTCTCGCGGTCCTCGAAAAGTTAGTCACAATGAGTAATATGCGAACAACGTTTTTGAGCAACAGCGCGTACGATTGGGTGGACGGTGTGAATGAGCGAGCGCACCGAAATTTGACAAATTAGCCGTATGGCCCGTGTATTTTGACACCGTGCCCACATTGTCTGGCCTGGTCGTTGTATTTTCTCGTTGTACGCGCTCTCGCGGCGGCGAAATCGGCTCCGAGTGAATGCATCCTTTGTGCAGGAAGCTATTTACCAGACAATATGTTTGCGCCGAAACGAGGCTTGCAAACGGATCTCTCTACGTACGCACGCGCGCGCGCTTTTGTCGCGTATTTAGAAGAAAATTCTGTGCAAAGTCGCCGATCGGGGCAATAATTTTTCAGATTTTATTTGTATCCAGAATTTTTCGTACCGTAAAAATATAAATAAAAATCGCTTCATAGTATTCTCTTAAATAGAATTAATCTGTTAAAAGTCTGCGTATTATAATTCTTTTCATGTTGCTAAAAAACAATTACGTTATAGGATAAGATAAGCTTAAGACTAAAGATCACGTCGTGGCATTGCGCGAGTACTCTAGCAAGAAAGAAAAAAATAGAACACGTTTAGTTAACTTTGATTAGCGCTAACGGGAAGTCGAAGGAGAATTGGACTCGAGAGACCTCGAGAATTGGATCGCGGCGCGCGCGTATTTAACGCCATTAAGTCGCGTCTGTGCACTCGAAATTACGTTGCGTCGCGCATCCAGTAGCAACGCCATCGTTTCGCGGCCGGGGGTTCTGCCGCATACAATCCCGTTGACTGTACCGCAATTAAGACTGCTCGTTTATAGAGACACTCATCAGAGTCCGGCCAATGCGCCACTTACAGTCAAATGAAATTAACATAAAGTTTATTGGATTGCAAACAGCTAAATGGAATGAAATCACGTGCTTACTACTGTAATTGCAGCAGCAATACGATAAGTGGATTACACGTCACTTTGCGATTTCTTATCACCAGTTCTTTGATTATATATATATATTCTTCTTTATATACATATAAGCGCCAATTATACAGCGATAAGAACAACAAATCGCGTTTTATACATACATAATAATCAGTCCCTATTTCAATATTCATTTTTATTATATCTTTTTTTTAAATTATTGTTTACTTTTTAACTAATTTTTTGGTTGTCGTATAATCAATTTATTTCTTCGTTTAGCGCTTTTCTTTTTGTATGCCATTTTGCAAAATGTGTGTGTATTATGTTTTATTATGTTATATATGTATTTAATCATACTATTCCAATTGTCATTCTGTTGCATTTTTTGTTGGAAGAAAAAAGAGAGAGAGAGAGAGAGAAGTGAGGAAGAAAAAAAAAATCTTGGCGGATGTAGATAAAAAAAAAGTGAAACGAGATACCGAGGAAACACGCGCTCGCGAACGTAAGAGCGTGCGCTCGCGCTGCACGTGAAAATCCGTCGCCGATGTAATAACTCTAATAACTCGTAATAAAGCTCGGGTGGAGTCGTATTAGCGTCAGGAGCACGCGTGGGCGCACAAAGGGCGGCCGCCCTCGACAAACACTGTGACTTTTGATGATTATTAACTTCATGGGCCAGCCACGGTCGACCGGGAGATGGGTATGCGAGAGGAGGAGAGGACGCGAGAGTGGCGGAAAAGGGACTGAAGGGGGATGAAGAGGGGAAAGGGAAA
>NW_021851887.1:58689-70208 GCF_003651465.1 Formica exsecta
GGAAAGAGGGGAGACGAAGGGTGTAGGCCGTAGACAGTAATCTGTTGCCCCGAAGGCTTTCTGGTCCTGGTTTGAAGCCTCCCCTCTCTCTTTCTCTGTCTCTTCCGTCATCGGCCCTTCCTTCCACCTCGCGTGCCCGCCCTTCTCGTGCCGGCTCTTCGCTCGTACTTCTACCCTTCTCTCTCTCTCTCTCTCTCTCTCTCTCTCTCTCTTTCTTTCTATCCGACGCCTGGGAACCAAATTAATAGTTGGTTCTGCCTGGATATATCTCGAATTCGGTGTATTCCCTGGCGAGAGTGACCCCGAGTTTCCCTTCCTCTTCCTCTTCCTTCCTTCTCTTCATGTGTACGTACATCGCGCGTGGGCTCCGTTATAATGTGTGTGTTTGTGTGCGCGTTTGTCGGTCTCTTCTCCGGCTGCGTTTGACATCGGTTACTCGTTAAAGGGCCGCGAGATGCCTCGATAAAGCGGGGGCTCTTTCGTAGTCGAATGGCTTTAATCAAACGGAATTTGGAAATTGATAATTGGCACGATCTCTATCTCTCTCTCTCTTTCTCTTTTTCTCTCTCTATTAGGGTTTCTCAAGGGAAAACTTTTAATAGGATTGAGCGTTTTATGAGATACAATTTTGCGTCTTGCGAAGAATCGTATGTGTGGCATAATTATATAGATTAGATTAAATTTATTTTGTCGCTTTGAGACGACATATTCACGGCGATAAGAGTTTTCGTTAATTACAATCAAATTGTGTACTTGTAACAAAGCCTATTGAAATCGAGAGATATAACAGTACTTATAAAATTTAAAGAAAATACTTTCTAGAAATCCGCCATCTGCCTTTCTATGTCAATTTTATCTTGATAATTCTAGAGTTTATAAAGAATTGTCGTTTTCTCATCAAAATATTACATTATTAGTCTACGTTTTAACGCCGAGCACAAGAACAGTTCGGCGAGTGAATACACGATTTCGAGGAACGATTTAAGGATGAACGCATTTTTCCGCGTCGAAAGATTCATCTCGCAATACACACATCTCTGAGCGAAAACTCGGCAAGTTTAATGTTACACTCACTAATCCCCTAGAGCCGCTATTTTACTACAAGTCGTGTATCGCGGCACGTCTCGCATCCAACAGGATACCTGCGATCCTCCATACGACTCGAAAACTCAAACTGCTCTGAAACGGATATATTTTCACGTGGTGACATTCAGAGCTCGGTCCGGGCTGCCTTTGTAAGGGATCCCACCACGGTTGCATTCCGCATCTATGCGCATGCAGCGGCAAGAAATCCGATCTTAAAGCACTGTAGAAAAAAAAAAGGAGACGAGCCAATAAGGTCTCGAAGGGTCCGCGGGACGTGGGGGGGGGGAGGGGAGGGAGAGGAGAACGCCGGCACTGAAGGTACCCAGCGAAGGAACTGAATACGTTTGTACCTGGGCCCGCGACAATGGCAGCCGTAATTCGATTACAAGGACCGCCAGCTAATTGTTAATTGCCGGCCTCAGGAATGAGAGCACGCCGACAATGGCTTCATAATATTATACGCGATATTAAAACGAGCAGGGGCACGTACACCGAATGTACCATATGTGTGGAGAAGCCTCTTCTCCGCCCACTCTTCGTGAAAGAACCGGCGAATAGTCAAGGAAGCCTTTCCTCCCCTCCGTGGGAAATTCTTTGCTATTTTCTCATCTTACTTAATTCTCGATAGCGTAGTATGTTCCTCGCTATACTCGCTTTTACGTCCGTGAAATCCGAAGAATAGATTATTCTGTCTGTCAGATTTTTCTATATTCTTGAATTGTTTGAAAAGATAATGCAACTTCCCTTATTGATCTTAAAGTAGTATACCAGGCACTAAATATTTCTCGCACAAGTATTTGTGATTTGCATAACTTTAGGCTATTTTCCACTAGATACGTTTATCAAAGAAATATTTAAAAAATTGTAAATTAATATAAATAATGAAAGTAATTAAAGAAACTGATAAGATTGTCGATTGTTAAATATGATTTATAATATCTCTGTTTTAAAACAATCTATAGACCACGATAAAAAATCTAAAATAGAAATTTATTTAAATTGTATATACTGTATATTCTTTCTCTCTCTCTCTAAAAATCTGTCTCGTGTTTTGTCGTAAATTGATAGATTATCGAAAGCAGACTTTAAATCAAACATAAAATTACGATAGTAATATACATACACGATATTATCATGTTATAGATAGAGACTCAGCAATTTGATAGCAAAATAGCAAGTATTCTCAATTCAATCGTTGTTCTAATCGCTTTAGTAATTTGCGCATACAAATGGTACGAGAACGAACGTGCTTTTCTCTCAAAACACTTTTCGTGCTTGTCGATGATAGCTACAGCGCGTGTACCCTTAGTGTTTAACAGCTAATCTGCCAAATGAAGTGTTTTTGTGTTTGAGCACAACACTTCGTCTCAATAGAGGAGCAAAACCGCCCTCAGGAAAAGGGTTGCTCCGACATGATTGATGCTCGAGGGGGCAGGGCGCGAGGGTCTCCCAACCCTTTTTAGTCAAGCGCTAAACGGAGTGCTTAATTGAGCCACAGACCTCAGAACCTTGGACAGCTAATCTCCCGAAGACATCTACGGACTTCGCTCGGTCTTTCTTTGCTCCGAACGTTTTCAGTTTTTTGTCCAACGATCGAGTATCGAAACGCCGAAACTTTTCATTTAATTTTGCAAGCATCGAATATTTGCTTTCTGAATTGAAAACAAATCATCTTAACAAATTGACATATTTTTTTTCGCAAAAATTAATTTCTTTGTTACAAAATAAATATAACGCAGTTTCAATCCTTTCATGTTTTCTGTCTTCTTTGCATATTATTTTTTCTATTTCGCTTTCTATATTATATACAAATTTATTCCTACATATATTTTAGTTACATTGTATCATTGTTATAATTGTACTATAAATCGCATCGTCCTGTTTGATGGGAGAGAATTAATTTTATTTATGGAATAATAATCTAACGATCTAATCAAATGACGTTGGAAATTGCCTGAAAATCATTTCTTGAACGGTAAGAAGAGACTCTCAATCGACTTTCAATCTCAGGCTCCGTATTATTCGCCATTTAATTTCGTTCGTGTCCCTAGATAGATTTTTCATCGCGAGCACCCTCCCCGATTGAAACCGCCCTTCGCGTTAGGCCGCAACGAGACGGTGTGCGCGCTCGCGTGTGCACGCGCGTGTGTATGCGACGAACGAAAGGATGAACACTGGCCCGTAATGGAGTTTCCAAATATTCGGGGAGCCCTCGCTCAATTTCGAACAATTTGCATTTAGGGTGAAGTGCAATTAATAGAAGCGGGGTGTTGTCCCGCGCCATTCCACGCCTATTAACACTATATTCCGCGGGAGTTTAGCATATCGAGGGTGCAATATTGAGTTACGCGACAGTAATTATAATACTCGTTAGACGGCGCTGCGAGAGAGAGAGAGAGTTTGTCCTCCCCGCGTGCCCTCGCGGTCTACAGGATCGAGAGACGTGTTCCTTCCTCGACCTAAGGCTTTTGACAGTCTGTTGCGAAGGAACCTAACGAAAGTCTTTCAAATAACGTTCCGTATTTTGTCGGCTATATTAAAAGCGATCTCCGTTAATATAAGTTAAGTTAATGTCTTTATCATGTTGCAATTATTATGTTTGTGTCTGGGGTTATTTTTAATAATTTTACTTAATTAATAATGGCAAGGGAATTTTTGATCTAACAAAAATATTTTTTTATATCTGTCAAATGCGCTTCATCACATGATTGAATATTTTTTTGTTGATTCTCGCATCCTTTTTCTCTTCATCTTTTTCTTCTCGGATATATCCATAATAAAAATAAAAAAAATTATGCATTGAATTTTAATTTGTACGAGAAAATCATAAATAAAATTTTCAACACGAAATGTGATCAATTTAATAAAAAGCTGCAAATTAAAATCTTGATCTCTCTATTTGACATCCTCGTTAGACGGCGCTGCGAGAGAGAGAGTTTGTCCTCCCCGCGTGCCCTCGCGGTCTACAGGATCGAGAGACGTGTTCCTTCCTCGACCTAAGGCTTTTGACAGTCTGTTGCGAAGGAACCTAACGAAAGTCTTTCAAATAACGTTCCGTATTTTGTCGGCTATATTAAAAGCGATCTCCGTTAATATAAGTTAAGTTAATGTCTTTATCATGTTGCAATTATTATGTTTGTGTCTGGGGTTATTTTTAATAATTTTACTTAATTAATAATGGCAAGGGAATTTTTGATCTAACAAAAATATTTTTTTATATCTGTCAAATGCACTTCATCACATGATTGAATATTTTTTTGTTGATTCTCGCATCCTTTTTCTCTTCATCTTTTTCTTCTCGGATATATCCATAATAAAAATAAAAAAAATTATGCATTGAATTTTAATTTGTACGAGAAAATCATAAATAAAATTTTCAACACGAAATGTGATCAATTTAATAAAAAGCTGCAAATTAAAATCTTGATCTCTCTATTTGACATCTCACGATAAAAATGCAAATAAAAGTGATACTTATCGTTGATCCATTTAAAAAGTTTCAATAGATATTAACATGACAAATCAACAATAACAATCGATTGCAATTCGCGGCCGTAGATCAGCTCAGTTTCCGGACTAGCGCAATTTCGCCCTGTCCGCCTCGGGAGCCAATCGCGTCGTGTCGTTTGATTTATTCTCACGCGTTTGTCACGGTGACTCGATTACGCGATCGCTCGCGCGCGAGCATTCCCACCGCGCGTGTTCTCTCGTCCGTGTGATGTCTCTCCCTCTCCTTTCCTCTCTTCTATTCCAATCTTCTCTCCCGTGTGTCCCACCCCCGGGAGAAGGAACGTGTGTGCTCGGTCCCTTTATTTTTTTTTCTCCCGCGGGCGCCCTTCGTCGTCATCGCGCGCGCGCGCGTAGGACAGGTGCCGTCGCTCCCACGATCTTCGCTATTTCCCGCCGGGCCATTTTCCCCGCTCGCGGGCCTTTTCGCGCCTAGCGCCGGGCCATTATCTTATTTTCCGCCTGGAAACATCGCACCCACAAGAAAAACGATCCGGCTGGGTGGCCGAGGAGGCGGAAAGAGTGGGCGACCATCGGGGCTCGGGGAAAGATCGGGCAAGTGCTTTCGTGTAATAACATTTGTATCCGCGAGAACGCCTTTTCTCTCTCTGATATCGAGCCAAGCGTTTTATCTCGTCTAACCTGCGCGAGAGAGAGCTACCCTGACCCATCATCGCTCCCTTCTCGATGAATTCCCCGTGTTGGAATTAGAAGGCGCGTTATTGGCGCCATTTACCGTGCGGGTAAGAAACGAATAGATGGGCGCGATAAAGGGCGAAAAAAGGGGAATTGTTGCCTGTAACCGCGTTGATACGATTAACGACGAGCATAACGAGACTTTATGACTTGCGCTGCTCTCTCATTTCCTTACAATGGAATCAAGTCTTAATCGTTTGACCGTAATAATTCTAACTTTTAAGATATATAAAATAAGACGCATACATATATTTATATGTTCCAATTTATTTATGCAACAATTTATTTAGTATATGGTAGTAATATTTTTTTAACAACTTTTTATTAATTTTTTATTTGTATCAACGTCAGCCACTGAATGAATCTACTAAATAAATTATGATTGAGTAAATATATGACTATATCGAGAATTAATTTTTACAAGTTTGCTGTGTACATTTTTGACAGACGATATATCGAGAAAGGAACACATCATATTTATGTATTTTGTATGATATATATTTGGGGATTATTGACCGCTATTCGCGGTTGAGTTTATCCGAACATTAGTTTGATTTATGTACACAGCCGACAACAGATTCAGGTGCCATTAGCCGACCGTGACCTCGTGCGAAAATTCTCACTGTGTGTTACGCGGTAAACAGGTTTACGGTGTTCACGTATGAGCATTAATATTACGATGGGTCTCGGTTGGTTGACTGCGAGGGGTACGTGAGAATCGCGTATCCCGATAAACCATGGGGGATTACTTAATCCGCTTGCAAAGATCCACGGGACCCTTCGCGAAATTATGGCGATTTATACGGAGGAAATTTTACGATGTATGCATATAACTCGAGAGAGAGAGAGAGAGAGAGAGAGAAAGTAATGTAATTTGATCAAAATTGATATAAAATTTGCATTAAAACATGTTCCTTCACTTCTAAATAAAAATAAATCAAATGAAAATTAAGAAGAGATATTTCTGCACAAGACTTCCCTAATATTTAATGAATAGTGTAGCGCGCGTGGCATAGCAAATCACATTCGATCTGTTGGACACGATCCTTTTTAGCGTTTCCGATGTGTGTATGTTGTTAATGTCATCGAAGCCGATAAATTCGTCGTGCGGAAAAAGCGCGAGCAAATACAAATTATTACTCGATTTCGCGAACGTGGAGAGCGACAAAAAGTTTTAATTTTCATGAGGTGACATTTAACGTAAAAAAAAAAATGCTAAATAAATGAGCGATCTGTCCCCGTCAATTTTTTTTAATTCCCTACCACTCTTTTCCTACTCTCCCGTCTCGCGCGCGCTGCGTGTTGCATGCGCAATTGCGCTCGTTGCGTCGGGTCGCGCAGAGAAATTCGCGAGCCAGTAGCCATGGTTACGCCTGTTCGCCGATGCGACGGGTTGGGCGGAGGCGGCGTGCGTGACTAATTTGACACCCCGTGGTATATAGGTAGATATAGGTGCACCCCAGACAGTCACCTGCGATTCGTGCCGGGCTCGTGTCAGTGCTAACGATCACGATTCGGCCCCTAATAATCCCGAATTAAACGCTCCGATAAGCATTCTCGCTATCGACCGCGGAAAAGGTCACCGCCGAATCCGCGCTGGCCGTGCAATCAGTCGTGCCGTAACTTTTACATATTCTTACAACAGCAAGTATTAATTAAGTGCAAAATATCGTAAAAATGAATTTCAAACACAAAATGCAAAATATATAAAAAATTAAGTATTTTGTACTTTAATTTATATTATATTGATTACATATATGTTTAAGAGGCTGCTCATTCTTGTTAAACAATTAGCTAGATAATTATAATCCGATGTTATGTTTTGGATGAACATAATGTCTGTGTCAGAATATTAAAATGGAATAATTACGTAATTTTAATAAAAAAATAACAATTGCAAATTAATTATAGTATATTATGCAGATATTTTCTGCGTAATAAAAATGTATGTTTCCAAATAGGCATCTGCGTTAAGCGCTGTACTGAATATCGCGGTGTTAAATAATTTACTTGCCGAATTCGGAGCAAGATACATGCGTTTTTGAGCGAGGTTTCCACGCCGACATGCCGGTAAATAATGTTAAACAGTGTCGCGTGAAAAAAGAGGTACATTTCACCTGCGCCCTTTATTACGTTGGCATTACGCCTCGCCGTGGTATCATTTTTCTGTCGCGATAACCCTTCGTAGTAACCCGTCCGAGAAGCTGGTCACCGCTTTTGAGATACGAGGAATGCTGAGAAAGTGATACATACATATATTGTAAATTTTCTGCTCATCCTCATTCAAGATATTATCTTCACAGAATTTAGATTTATATATATTCATATATAAATCTAAGCTCCGTAAAGATAATATTTTGAATAATAGTGAAAAGCAAATTTACAAGATTCTTCCATGAATAACATATTTATCTCTCCGAAAGCAAAAATTGCATTTCAATCGTGTAACATTAAAAAAAAATATTTATCATATTTTACCATATATTATATTTAATACACTTTTTATAGATCCTGTCAAGCAAATTTGTAATGTACATTTGGAAATTTTACATGTTAATCTTTTAACCAAATTTCTTTATTACGACGAATCATCTTTTCCAAACGACATTGCGTGAGAATGATCATTGACGTAGGTTTTAACGGATAAATCTGGAAATATCGAGGACAGATATACGTACAGCATACATTGATAAAACATATAGCGCGCAGCTGACACGGTACGAATTTCCTTCCGGATAACGCAGAAAGGTACGGAAGATGGTTTTTTTAATTGCGCTTTTGAAAGCTTTTAGAAGACCATCGCAATCCCGATATCAGCTCTCCGATCTCTCCTCCGGCTCGATCATAGTTTCGCCGTTCCGCGGAATCGTTTTAAATTTTTCCGCGCCGTTGTGTGGGACCATCGAAAAAAATTGTAATCGGATTGGAGTATTTTTCCAATTGGCAATCGTCGAGCGGCCGGACATGGAACGATGGGCATCCAACCGCGTCCTCTCTTGCTCAGCCGCTCGCTTTATTCATTCCCTCTCTCTTCGCAGCCCCTCCCTCCCCCCCTCCCCGTTAGTACCGAATTAGTTGGCCTACCGCGAAAAATCAATCTCTCCGTTTTTTTCCGCCTGCCCGGTAGATTCGCCGACAACACCACCGTCGATTCCATTGTCCGCAGTCAAAGCGAACATTTACGGACACCGTCGACTCATCCGTACGACATAACGTCGCTTCCACAAAGTGTTTCGCAAGAGCTTTGCGTCAATCTTTATTTTAATAGAGTGTTTAATAAATCAAATGACGAGGTCTGAGGATTTTATTGGTCATTATCTTCCTTCGTAGTTTTCTCAAAACTTCGATATTTAAGTTCATTCGATATGCAAAGCCAAATATTTTTTTTTTGGTGAACTTGATATGCGATAAAATAAAGAAAGGGCTAATTAAGTCTAATGAAGCTTGTTATATATAGTTACCGCAAAATTGTTCTTTTAAACTTTAAGTTGCGGCTGAAGGCTGTAAGGCGGATATCGTATTTATCAAAACGTATGCGGAACGCAAATTACTCGCCGAAATAAAGTCGACACCGGCACGCGAGGTAATAATTCGCCGGTGAGAGCCGGTGCCGCTAAAGTGCAATCGACTCCACGCAACAACGGGAACGGAGTTTCGTTTTCATTGAAAATGCCGCAACGACAGAGAGATTGGTCGAATAGATTTTTTTTATACGGCGACACACTGTTCTCCGTTCTATTTCAAAACGCAATAGCATTGCTTAAGGAGAGACATTACATTTATATATTATTTCAAATTTATATGACTATTCAATGACGTGACCGCAACTTTCCGAACGGTATATAATTGTAAATTCACGTTAATGATTTGTTGATTTTCCGGCGGTCAATCGTTAAATGATCGCGCTATCTTTCTCATTCAGTGCATCGCGCGCGCCCGATCGTTACGTGACAAACTTTTTAAATGGTTATCCGCAGGTGTGTTTCCTGCCGTTGGTTAATTCCGGTAAGTGTTTCCACCGAAACGCGCTCGGTATCGATTTCGACCAAGTCGCCCGGCAAATCGTCGAATTAGTCGGCTGTTTTATTTTTTCGACGTGGAGCTCTCTCGCGCGATCGCGTGACAGACAAGTAATGCACGGCTCTCCTCTTCCCTCCCTTCTCCCCCCCCCCCCCTTCCACCCCCTCCGACAATGGGTCTATAATAATATAATAGATCGCCGTGTAGTTTCGTTGGCGTTTTAGCACACGAAAGCCGATAAAAAGCGAGACTCGAAACGGAAATGACTTTTAGTGCTACGTTGAAATTAGATTATCATCGAGCGCGCTAGGGATGCATTAGACATCGCGCGGCTAAACGAAGATGAATGCCAACTCCAGATATATAGGTATTAGCGGTAACAAGAGCAAAAAATATCGCGCGATATATCGAATATTATTTTAAACCTCTTTATTTTAACGTGGCACTATTTCGAAGAGATGACATCATGTCCAGATTAGTGAGCCAAAAAGTCGATAAACAATTTGCACAAATCTTTTAATAACCGTATTATTATTATCTTATCTTGTTTAAAATTTTTGATATGTACCATTGTTGCAGCAGCATATCAAAAATATAACGTCTAATGTATTTCGTTTCGTAAAATTTAACGATTTTATTAGAGAATCATTTCTAATGATAAACGATCACACAATGTATATATACGACAAAGATGTAAAAGAGCGCACGATTCTTCAATAAAAATTTTATTGCTAGCATAAAAATATGGAAGAGATAGAAAAAGAAAGAGAGAGAGAGAGAAAGAAAGAAAAGCCTTCATAAAACTATATAAACGCGGGATTCGCCGAGGTCTAGTGCATCGACAGTTGAAGAATCGAAGCTACAGAACAGTTAGTAATTTACGAGCGAGCCCGCTCGTAAATCTAACCGAGTGAAGTTGCATTACCCAATTCCATTTATCTCTCTTTGAAAAGATGCGGCTTCCCGTATGATTCCCGAGCTTTTATTCCCTTTTACATTTTCTGCAATCTATTTTTCGATTTAGTACGCAAACAAACATTACGCGCGATTTAAAGCTAAACCATTTGGCCGTTAATTGATTCGGTCGAAATATTTTTGTCGCAACGTGTAAAATAATGTACTTTTAACGAATAACAAACAGTAGGCGTTTAAAACCGTGTGTGTTACAGTCTTTTAAAATCGCCGTCCCTGTTTCATCAGGCAAAATTGAAATGAAAACAGATTCTATTTTAAATTCTAAAAAAAAAGTGTTTGATAACAGTCGTAACAAACATGTAATAATAATTGTTATTAAAGTTTCATTATATACGTATGATATATTGCAAACAACTCAGAATTGCATGGACGTTATTAGCGGTGATGAAAATTAACTACAATTTTTTTCTCCAGAGATAGTACGATATTATTCTGTCATAAATAAGTAATAGAGATAAATTTAAAAAGAAATATAAAATCATCGATCTAAGATTATTTAACTTGGATTTTGTCAGAACAATTCAATCTTGATAATGTGTAACGTAATTGTGCGTATCCTATATAAGCGACGATAATCGCCTGGAAATCGTGAAAGCGGCGTTAACTTACGCGCGACGAGCTTGCGCGCGCACACACACACACACACACACACTATACACTACACACATACGCACACATACGTGTGTACCGGATTGGGAAAAGCTGGAAAACGCGCGGCGCTTTTCCGATGACAATCAGACCGCAGCGACCGCCGACGGAATCTCGTCCACGTTCCGCCACGCCCAATATAAAAGCCTCCCCTCTCCCGTCCCCTGTTTTCTACCCCTGCCCAACCGTCCCTTCGAAACCATCTCGTCGAGCGGCCTAATAAATCCGACAGACGGGATTGGCGTGCGCTATCAATTAAAAATGATGAAACCGAACGGCGCGGCGCGCTGGCGAGCAAGCGAATAGAACAACTCGCTGCATCTCTCGCGAGCCAAGCTGATTCCGCAACCGCCTTGTCCGCTGTGGCGTAATAAGCTTAAGCGATTAGGTATACCCCGGGGGCGGCCCGAGACGGTGCGTTGCCACAGTTAGCGAGATAGTTGGGGGGGGGTGAAAATAAACGAGAGCGAGAGGCGCGCGGACCGCTTGTTCGAGAAAAACGGAAAAAAAACGGGTAAAAAAAAAATGGAAAAAAGCCCTTTACGCAGAGAAGAGAAGGAACGACGACGAAGACGGAAGACGGAAGA
>NW_021851887.1:70229-91775 GCF_003651465.1 Formica exsecta
GAAGAGCGCGCGTCGGTAGCTCTCGGCGGGTTTTAAACGCAATTTAAATTTTTAATTGCAAACTCGCCGCCGGAGAACGAACGCCTCCGAGCTGTCGCGACGCCTCGTCCGTTTCGTTTTGGTTCTCGTGTTCGCTAAGGATTCCCGTTTTCGAAATTCTTTTCACACCGATTGGTTAAATGCATCCAAATTTGTACTCCATTGTCATAGAAAAGAAAAAAAAGTATACGTATAATATTTCCCAAAATTTCTTTGTATAATAATTTTTCGAAAAATAACTTATGAAGAGCTTGATCTATTAGTTTCTTTCTTTTGCGTTTTATATATAATTATATTAGTAGTATATTTTTTTGAGCAAAATAAAATTTTATCCGTATAATAAGCTGTCGCAATATAATTAGCCATTATATTTTTCTTCTATAATTAGTTTCTCTATAATTAGTTTATTCTTCTAAATGTCTATTCATTATATATTTCAAGTAGAGAGAGAAATAAATTATAGAGCTTTAGTACAGGCGATGTTTATCGTGCGATATTATATAAATTGTTTGCTAATAGTGATAAGAAAAATCCTGGTTATTTAATAGATAGACGATTCATGCAGACAGATTTCGTCTATTTTTGAATCGCTGCTCTTTTAAAACCCATCCATATTCCACTTAAGAAGCAAAGGTAATTCCTACGTTTCTCGCATTGCGTGTTTAATGGCAACCCTCTAACGAGCCGAATGTGCTCACGACACTACGAATTAGTATGGTCGCCTCGATAAAGCCCTAATTGCAATCGACGCGTAATCTTGACCGTCGCCAGCAGGCGAGAGCCATTCGCGGGAACAAGAACTTGAGGCGAGCGCCCAGTAAAAATCAATTCCGCGTTCGAGAAGGTAGAAAGAAAAAGCAGGTACTCGTAAGTCCGTCGGCCAGGTTATTATCCCATGTTGCCGAGAACTCCGCCCAATAGCGTAACAAGGTGGCGGTGGTGATAGAGCCTGGGGATCGAGAGATCCTTTTACGGATCCCTTTTTCTTAGCTTTTCTCTCTACGCGCTGTCTCTCTCTCTCTCTCTCTTTTATCTCTTTTTATTAGAAAAAATCACATTCATTCAGGAAGATGAAATTACCGTTATCAGCTCTCTCCCTTACGATTTATAAGTACTAATCTATAAATTGTTGTTTGGGACATCTATTTTATATCATTTTTTTTATATTATATAATTTTATTTGAAAAAGTCACATTTTATTCTCAAGCTTAAATCGTACTTAAAGGTAAATTGAAAGATTATTAGGATCTTATCAAGTTCAAAGTTATGATTCTGTTAAACCATTGAAATCGCGGTAGTTGCGCCATTGGTCCCGCTCGGCAGCGTGCCCCCGGGAGTCTAATCGATGCGTCGTCGCACGCGACTGCGTGCTTTTATCGTTGTCACGCACATAATTAATTTAATTTAGTCTAATACGTCGGCCCAAGCGCGCCAGGCAGCGATTGCTGTTCCGATTGTTTGCACGGAAACGCCAGCGTTAACCCAGCCGGCCGGTTATTCGCCGAACACGACATTCGTATCCGTCAAATTTCGGCCAAGGAAGGATAAATCAGCTGTTCGTGCTGCAGGTCGCGTAAAATTATTTTTCTTGCAACCAAGTTGCATTATTTACCTATTTAATCCAAATAATATCTTAATATTCGTCTCGTTTCGATGCCAAAATCTACGTTATTAGTTTTTAAGGCTTACTTTTATTGTGTAATTATCAAAATGATCATTAATTATAAATTTTATATATTCCAACATTAACTATGGAAAAAACGGTATAAATATATCAGATGCTTACGTCTTGGGATTAAGACCCTTAATATATAAAATAAATAAATTTATAAATCTATTAAACATTTACAGAGATTTCATAAAGTTTTTCATCTTTCCATTTCTTTCTTTATTTCATAAGAAAAAAAGACAAGAGATATTTTTTATCTACGGCCTACTTTACAAAGAATAATTAATCTTAAAGCAATTAAATCTTTCTGCCATAAAAGACGGTCTATATCTCCAGAATCAGATGTCACTACGTTTTGACGTTTAAATTTTAAAACATTTATGCGAGAGGGGAAATATTTCTCCTCCGCGTCGATTTGTCGATTCGTTCGCTTGACAATTTTTGACTCACCTGAACACGTACTTCCGGGAGATTGACCTTCATGGCAAGCTCCTCTCTGGAGTAGACGTCCGGGTAGTGGGACTTCTCGAACGCTCTCTCGAGTTCGTGCAGCTGGTAGGTCGTGAAGGTCGTCCGGTTGCGACGATGCTTCTTCTTGCCCCCGTTGCCGTTTATGTCCTCCCCGCAGCCTGCGCCGAGTTCCTCGTCGCTGCCGCCGCCGGTGGAGTTGCAGCTGTTCTCACCTGGAAGCCGCAACAGAGAGAGAGAGAGGGAGAGTGAGTGAGCGAGTTGGTCAGGTCTCCTCGGAAACGGTCGTTACTGGTAATAGGAGCGGTAATGGTGATCGATTTATCCGGAGTCGCAGGCGCTATTACCCCCATTATACGCGCATAATAGTAGCTATTAGAAGTGCCGCAACACGCGTGGCTATGCAGAATTGCATGCGTACGTGCGTAAAGTCTACGTGTGTGCGTATGTGTGCGTGTGTGCCCGCGCGCGCACGTGAATTTGGTCGCGCATTAAAACGTCATTCGCTCCTGGACGTTTTTTGCAATTTGTGACCGAGCGGGCGCGAAGTGTGACGGGCTATGCTTCGTTGAATATAAAAGAGACAATGAGAATTAATTAGAGTATTTAATGCATGCGTTACTTGATGAGAAGAGAAAGAGACGCTGGTTATGGCTCGATAGGTGGATTATCTTTCTCGTCGAACGAAAGCGTACATAAAGTATCGGTTGTCATATTTTCTAACGAGGATACGGTAATCTTAAAATGAGCTTATGTGTAAAAGATAAAATACGGATTAGCGGTAACAGTGTTTTATGTGCAGTATACGTCGTTACGCGCGCGAAATTTAATTAATTTTCTTCCAATTTTGTTGGACAACAAAGAGAATGAACTGAATTGCTATTTTTTTCTTTGTCAATAATTTAAGAAAATAAGTAAGAATTATTCTTTCTTCTTCTTCTCTCTTCATTTATGATATTAATGTTGATGAAAATTGGATATCGTTTATCGAGAATGAAACTGTGTAACGGGAAATAATCATTTATAAACGTTATAAAAACGGGGAGAAACATTTGTGTAAAATACAATAAAATTTTATAATCCTAGCAGATGTATCTTTAAGGACTGTTTTAAAATCAATTTCTTTTATTTCTTCATTACTTTTAGAAAGAGATGAAAATTATGAAATATAAGCTTCTGTCTTAATTTGCAATAAGAAATAATGCAATATGTGCAAAATGATAAAAAAGAAAATAAAGATATATTTATAAAAATATATTTATTTATAATATATATTATTTGGCTGTTATAATTTTTTGAAAGCTTTTATTAAAACTTCTGGTTTAATAAAATTAATAAAAAATGAACGTAAGCAAGCAGCGTATAATTTGTGCTAATAAATTGTTTCTATAACTGTCACGTGGAAAACGGTTTTATTTCTAAACGTCTTGAAAGAATCATTTAATCGTTCACGAAATAAACGAGAACATCGTTGTAAATGCGCGTCAGCACGCACGTTTTTCTATATCGGGCGACACGCGTCCGACCGACGCGACGTACGCGTGCATCTGGAATTAGGTCCTCTATCGCCGCTTATCCGGCTCTTTATTAAGGCGACGGCCACATTGCCGCGTCGTTATCGTCATTAACGAAAGGCGCAACGCAACGGGAACGGAGCGAAGATTTACCTACGCTGCCAAATGATCACGCGATCGCATTTCCACTGTAAATAACATGTCCGCGACGTCATTCCGCTGTATTTGTTGGGGCCACGTGGTACGTACATTCGTGCTCGGTATTTCGGTCGAGGTCTAATCGATTTAAAGCGCGGGATTAATTGTCCGACCGACTGCGATAGTCGTCGTCGTGTCGGACGCGCGAATCGTTTAATCGTTTCACTTTTCAAAGCGCAGGTGCATCGCGATGAGAAGCTTTACATTGGTTTTAGAAAATATAAATCTCCTTTAGCGATATCGTCCATATCTTCACTCGTGATGTATTTTTACCACAAATTATAGAGTGCAATATTATTTCATGCATATGCAGAAATTTGAGAGAAACTGGGAATGTTTTGCCCCAAATCCTCAAATTATTTCTGAAAAGTGAAAAAATGTCATATCACAACACAGTTTGCGTATCTTGATTGACATTTCATTTGTGGTAATTTAAAACGTTAATTATGACATCTATATCTATTCTTATCTCGCAAAAAAAATTTTATTTTACATCGTTTCATCGAGAGCAACTTTGTTTAATATTGAATTTTGTATAAATATCTTCTAAAAATTTTTCTTCTAAAAATAAATATTACTTGTGCATATTATTCGATTTAAAAAGACTCGCTTGTTTCGAAAATTAAAGTCTAGCATTGTATATTGGTGCCTATCCGTACACTTTTTTCTCACCTACTTTCGTATAAATTACAATTTTCTCGTAAATTACGCGATCGTCGTCAGACCGTGCAATTTCGCTGATTAAATCATTAAGTGAGTAATCACTGGGTAATTTTCGAACACTTTGCGTCGTTGTGAAGGAACTTAAAGCGTCAACACGCGGCAAGCTAATACGCTATCTTTTTCCTTGCAAATTACACCTCTCTGGACATCGATTACTTGTGGCCAAATGCCCAATCAAAACTCACATTATTTTCATTTTCGAGGTAATATCGTCTAAAAAGCTAAACTTTCACGCGGTTTCTTTTAGCGAGTATCAGAGATTGTGTTAAATAACTATTAATATTCTATCAAAAATATATAATTTTTATTTAGCAAATTTAAATGAAATTCTATTTAATTATCAAGAATTTGCATAATATATAAAAAATGTGAAATTTACAAGAAACCTTATGAAAGTCATAAAAACTCTTGTGGCGAGCAATTTAAATGAATAAAAAAAAAAAAACAGGTACAAATAAATTTCAATCTTACGTTTCTCTTTAGCTCTTTCTTGATTCTGTCGATATTAATACGACTATACAAGGCGACACAATGCAGAACGCGTCGCTCACTGGGCGAACTATTACGCGATCATTTTCCCTGCAAATTACATCCATCCCGGGTGTTGCGGTTACTCGTCGACGAACGCCCGATCAAACCTCGCATTATTCCCGTCCCCGAGTGTAATATCGTCCAAGAAACCGAACAGCGCCACCGACGAAGAGATTGATCCTGCGGGACCGCGGGAGCAAATAGGTATTTTCCATCGAACACACCCTGCCATCCCTCCCTCTCTCCCATCGCTCACTCCTTCCTTCCTCCGCACTTACTCCTGTCGTAAATTCTACCCTCGCCTCTCTCTCTCTCTCTCTCTCTCTCTCTCTCTCTCATCTGTTCTGTCGATCGTAAAGTTTCTCTTTTGGGCAGCACCTCTCTAGAGGAACTCTGCTTAATATATATATATATATATATGTTATGTATCTATGTAGCCTTTATATAAGTAGGGTATTTTCTTTGATATACATGCATGTCATATATATATATATATATATGCACGAGTATATATACATATATACATCTAAATGCTCTCATTAACTGCATAATTAACCTTCTCTCGTGTCGCAGCGCAGCGTATTAGATCGAATTGTGAGGGGGAAGGAAAAGGGGAGGTAATCGGGTGGCTCAATGGCGGGCGTTCGGCGCGCACTCGCGCGAGCGTGCGCAGCCGCTGGCGCGTCACGCATCCGCGATCCACGCACACGCGCACGTACCCACGCAACATCCACGTATATACATCCCGGCGTATATAGCTTCCTCGCGAGAAGCTTCGCCCGGCGCTAACCAACAGCCTAATAACATCGCCTTGGCCGGGTGATTGACGCGCGCGCCTGTACCGGCTAATTATCAACAACAATCAATAATGTCTCCCCCTCTTCTCTCCCTCTCTTCCCCGAGAATGCCGCCGACGCTACCGTCCCGCCGCGCGCTCCCGTTTCCACCACTTCTTCGGCCTCAATTCACCTCCACCAACCGACCTTTCCCATTCTCTCTCTCGCCGATCCTCCTTCACGCTATCTCCTTTGGCATGCATCCGCGTCGGCAACAGAGTCTGTTCTGAATCGCCTGACCTCTCAGGGACGAATCTATATATCGAGCTAATCAATCAGAAAATTGTGTGAACCTGAACGTATGCGTATTGTGTTGATCAATTTTCTAAGAAATTCCGCAGAAATTTGATGAGAGATTATTAGCCTAAATAAATAATTTTGGGATGTGTTTATATATGGAAAATTTGGATACTTAATAATTTAAAAACTTTAAAATTAGAATCTCCGAAAACGTTGATATTGTAGAGCGTTTTTATTATGATGTGATTCAATAACAATTTATTTCAGCATTATGTCCAAATGTCTTCTATTAATAAAAATGTTTAAAATTTTCAGAAAATGATAAGAAGAAAATAATTTATTACGTTTATGAGTACCAAGCAAATTTATTTTTAAATGTTTGTTATATGAATATATTTATAACAATAAATCCTCCCATTCTCCAGAAACAATGCATGATTCGATATAGGAAATTTAACAATGTCGCTATTTTGAATCTCTCGGTAAATTTTAATTGGCCAATCGGGATTGCAAGACAGAAATTGCAAATGTTTGCAGATGCATCATGGTGAAAGGTTATCAGCTAATTTAATTTAGCTTTCCGGAAGGCGTACAACTATGCGTGCATGTCAAAAGTTTATTCGTATACCTGCTCTGCATGAAATTTCATCCGACATCTGAGTATAGAAGTTGGAAATTTACACCTGGAAGTTGCTTGTCGTTATTTTCGTGTAAAAACGTATCTAGGAAACTTGAAAGGAGCTACAAGAAATTATTTTCAATTAATTTTAATATGTATTATTAAAAATATGTATATAATAAATACATGTAGAGCGGTAATTATTCATTCTTCGCCAAGTTTTTAAATAACTACGAATAAATGATTGACATATCACGCGAGGTGCGTTCACGCGAGCTATTTTATGTTTCAGTTGTTTATTTGTATGAATTAAAAAATTGAAAGAGGCAGAAAATGAGACCGAAACACTTGTATTGTTTGCGCGCGCGACGATCGCTCGAATTGTACGGATATTTGCAGAAGCGGATTTCTGTGATGCGGGTAGGCGTATACACGTCTGATTCGAATAACTGGATGCCTCGTGTATATGCGCGCGGATACGTCTGTGCAATAATTGGTTTCGGTCGGGACAGAGTAACCATCGTGATTAAATCCTACGGGGCAGATGCAACGTGGCGGTGCGGTGGGTTGCTCTTACTACTTGCCGCCCCATTATATCGAGGGGTACATATATTGTTGCGAACGACCTGTATTTTCGTTTAAACGCGATACTATTGTTCGAAAAATTATTACATTATACATTCGAATATCGGAGATTAGAATTGAGACTGGGGCCGGTTAAATGTCGGACTAAAGAGTCGCATATATCACTTTTCGCGCGTTACAAAAATTTACGTGAAATTTATAGTTTTAGAAATTTCTAAGTCCTTAAAAAAAGAAAGAAAAATAACGGAAAATTTATATCTATTCCTGTGTAATATCACATTTTATACTATTAATAACAAATATATTTATATCGTATTAATAAAAAATAAATTTATATGTCTTGTGTAAAAGAGATTCATCAGACAAACTCGCCAAAATTCGCGACGTTATCTAATGTAACTTTTACATTACTTTTATTCTACTTATAATGTGATCAAAGTATAGAATAATTGAAACATTTTACGTTTCCCCCGTGTTCTCATCGGCACGAATAAAGATATCTTGAGCAACAATTTTGTGACACGATCTCCGAGAGAGATGAGCAGTCGCCGGTATTTCGCGTTTACAAGCGACGGAGAAGATGGTATCGCGCAGATGCAAAGTCCTAGTCGGTTCTAGCTACTTAAGAGATTGACACGACCAGATAGTGTAATGGACGATGCACACAAGGCCAGGAAAAGGAGAGAGAGAGAGAAAGAGAAAGATTCGTGGTCCTCGAGTCGGCCACCGACTCTAATGGGCCAACACTGATCGCTGATAAATTTCAAAACGCCATGGGGGCTCTTTGATTCTTCTAGGCGGCTTAATCGAGTTAAGGCGTCGATTGAAGAACGCGTTAGCGGCGAGTTAATGCGTCGCGCGTCATTCCCGGGAGAATGATAGCACACGCAGATTTGTGTCTGCAAGTGAGATGTAAAACCGAGATGAATTATCGAAGCTAAAAAGAATAAATAATGCTTTTACGTTCTCTTATTGCTTGCATTATTCAAAGTGATCGTACGTTAAAAGCCATCTTTAGGGCTTGTAAGAATTATGTATCATAAATATTTCGTGATATAATTAAACCTTTTTAAATAATTTGTACTAATATAGATAATTAATATTATCATTGCATATCACGGCATATTCTTTTTTAGATTTTACATCTCGTATGAAATGTTTTTCGATAAAAGTATTAGAATATAAATTATTATCCATCAAATGAGTAAAACCATATGCACATGTGCATATTTCGCATGGCGTATTCTAATAAAGTATTCTAATTTTGACAGACAATATTTCGTTTACAATGCAACAGAATATTGATATCTGGACAAATAATATCATAGATATCTGTGTAGTAAAATTTTTCGCCGTTTAGCGACGTGACTGTGCGAAATAGAACTTGAAAAAAATCATCATATCAAATATGTCAAAAGTTATGCATTGTTACGTGCTTATTAAAAGCGGCTAGACTGGTGGTTCAGTTCGTTTCCATGTGTTTGTAATGTAAACCGCATATATCCCAAAGCGCGCGTTTAATATATTTGCGAGCAAATGTCGCGAATGATGAATTAGAGGTAAACGAATTGATTCCAACAAATATACGAGCTTTCGTATCAGTCGCGAACGATGATATCCCCGAATGCCGACCAAATTAATTAACGTCCCGTTGGCATTTGTTAAAGGAGAATCGTACTTTAGAGTATAAAACGAGAAGCCGGTCAACCGCCAATCAAGTGTCAAGATGGTTACATAAAACCAATGAATCTTCGCGATTTTTTTTAGACATTCGTAATTCAATATTATTTCACAATGACAATTTTTCGAGCGCTTATCGGTTCATCAGCTTATCAATTAATTAACTGATATCTCGGGACAACAAATTTTGCAGAAGCTTGAAATTCCTTCGTAATGTCGTTATATCGCTAAAACGCGAAAAGTTTCTCATCATCGCTCATCCTCAATTTCGTAATCACGGAAGGTTAACAGTCGTTTATAAGGCAGAGTGAATGATGTGAAAATTGATAGGCGATGCGAAAATTGCGCGAGATCAACGATATCAGGGATAAAGGAGGATAGACGCGCGATGATTTTGTAAACTCGGCGATACGCCGCGTGGAATATAGATATTAGAGTTCGCCGCGTATTTAATTGAATTTCCTGTTCAATATTGATACGCCCAGCGCGGTATTCATAATCAAAGACTAGATGCCCAAAATGATTAGTATTTCGATCCGTGCTATTTTAGTTAGCTCGCCTGAGGAAAAGTGATGTAATCAGAATCGTTTAATCCGCGACGCTAATGCATATCCAACGAATACGTTTAACTGTGATAGTGATATCATAATTCTATTTCAGCATAAATTACAATAATTTTATTAATTTTGTTTTATTATTATTATTTGTCTTTTCTAAGATTTTTAAAATTTTCAAATTTAAACATACAAAAAGCAACTTTTATATTACAAGATATTTTATTACAAAGAAACTATATTTTTTTATTTGTTGAATTTGGTCAATATTCTATGCAATTACATTTCGATTACAAACTTATCGAGAATTTTTTTTGTGAAATATAAATGTTTCTCAAGCGCATGATATAGAGAATTTCTTACGAGAGAAACGGAAGATTTCTTCATGGATACTGCTCGATATTCGGTGCAGGATATACCACGCCGTCGTTTGTACTTAAGCACGGCTGTCGATTCGGAATCTAATTTCCTTGATCGGGCGTAGGAGGGAGACGGAGGCGAGACAGGGAAAGATGGAGAACAGGAGGGGAAATAAGAGAAAGAGGAAAGGTATGTGCCGTCACATAGAGGGCTTAGCTCGCCGACCAAAGAGGATTACAGAATTTGTCTTCTCGTGGACCATCACCGGTGTCGTTCCTTCTTTTCCCTTGTCTTCCTCCTCTTACTCTGTCTCTTTTTCTCGCTTTCTCTTTCCACCCGCTCTCTCCCATCCCGACTCTTTCAGTTTTTATCTCCGGAACGAAACGCAATGGCCACTTTGCGCGGCACAAAGTTTCGACGGAAATTTCTTCGTAAAAGCCACTGTCACCTGTCGCGCTCTTTAATCCGACGCACGTATCGATCCTCGAGAGGTGTCTCCGCCCGCGAGACGGTGCTCTTTTGCCCGCTCGAGACACGGCGGACGAGTGTTTTTATTATCGCGTTAGAGAAACGGTAGTACTTAACGCCGGCCAATACTTTCCAGCAAATTTAATTTATTTAAAGCACACAGGGAGAACTCGGATCATCGGGAGCTGTTAGTACAGTTAATTGACGGGGGATTAATAAAGCGAGAGAGAAAGAGAGATGGAGAGATGGAGAGAGAGCGTAAATTAGCGAACTGGTTTCTGATCGATATCTCCGGGCAAGGTTTTTCTTTATCGGCGCAAGCGAATGTAAACGGGTTATCTTTCCTCCTCGAAGAGTCGTTACATTAAAACTCTCCCTCCTAAGTCTGTAATAAATTAAATTTTAAGATGACCGATGCCGATCTAGCAACGATAATCGCGTTAATAAAACACAGCGTATGAGTAAATTACTTTATAAATTGGCGTAAGGTACTTAATTGAGGCAGTTTCTTTTCTCCTCGTTGTTACAACACGCTCACACAGACATCGTAAGCTGTTTACGAGGAAGCGAAAGAACGGGAGAACGCTCGCGCTTAATCTTTGCCCGGCAAGATGGATATCGGATTCGTCGATTATTCGCGTACCGGTATCGAATTATATCGTCAGAACGACGACGAGCGCACGAATGCGCGTGTCTCAACAAAGCTCGAAGTAAGGTTCTTAAGCTGTCATCGGGTTCTTGTCGCGAGGATAGAATTTCCGTCTAAACGAGTCAACGTACGGCATTCATCGGTCAGTCGAGAAGATGTTAAGAAATATGTAACACTTTAAAAAATCAATTTAACATTTTCGAAATAATATGTGACGGAATAAAATATGTACAATTGATGTATCCAACTTTCGAAATTTGGTGGAAAAACACTATTCTTAAAATAAATAATAAGAGTAAATTAAAGTATCGCGTTCACATTCCTCTTTCTCTATTCCAAAATGAAGAATAAAGACCCCCTTTATATCGTGCTTAAATATTATTTAATCCAAAAATTTATTTCCTTGAATCCTTGCATAAATCTGTCACTGCTTCCAATTAATTCTCAGCATCGGACAATCTTGTCACGTCTACGTTCGTCTATTCGAGCGGCTACAACCATCGTTGATGACTATCTACTTGACGGACGTTGGTTTTTCGATATTTCACGGCACGTGTCGCCCCGGTAATTCCCGGCGGAGTTGACACTTGGCAATTACACTAAAATTTGCGCAGCCGACGTTTCCGGCCTAATATACGCACGTTAAGACATGGGAGTAGAGAAACGATTTATTTTGTTTACGTTTCTTTCGCGCGATTTATGGATACATTCTTGATGGTGCCTTCGTTACAATAGTAATCAACGCGGGCAGCCCCTCGTTATCGTTACTAGTTAATAATTTAATTGTTCGGTGGCGTGCGCGGGCTTTATTGGGATATCTCTGCCGACATCGCGCCATGTCGCGCGTGTGTGCGTACGTACATATGCGTGCCTGCTTTATGAGCCAGTCAGAAAGACCTGTACGCGTGTGATATTCGCACGTGTGCATGCACGCATGCACGCACGCACGCAGATCGGCAAAGTGACTGACGGCTCGCACACATACGCGCGCGTACGTCCTGAATTATCCAGGCGTCAATATTAATCGTGGTAATGACGTACCGATTGCTAATCGCTGCACAAATTACGCCAATACTGCACCGCGAGCGTCTCTCTACTTCCTCCATGCCTGCCTATGTATATATATCCATCTGTATTCCTCGTTCTCTCTCTCTCTCTCTCTCTCTCTCTCTCTCTCATGCTTGCTCGTGTTCATATCTCTCGCTTTCCTCCCTCTCCATCTTGTACGATGTGATACACATATTCCCTATATATCTACATCTATATATGCAGATTTCCGTCTCGGCGTAGTCGACTATCGATCACGAGGCACTTCGACATCCGAGCGCAGTAAAATAGATTCCACGATGCCCGGTGTACGATTGATCGGCGACACCTATGCGCCAATTACTACTCTCGCAAGCTTTGATCCAACGGTAATCTGGTTAAATCAGTGCGGAATGGCGCAAGTCGCGCGTTCTCGTCTCGTTCGCTGGCACGATAAAAGAAAAAGAATTTGGCGTATCCGCAGAAAACACGCTTCTTTGCGTAGCGCTGAAATCTCGATTAGATCGATCGATCTCGCAACAATTATTGTTGTAAAAATTGTTGACGAAAAGTAATATTTACGAAAGCATTGATTCTCGAATACGTAAATAAAACAATATTGTATGCAATCTATTTAATGGCATATTCTTTATTGTAAAAATCATTCTTCTAAAAAAGAATGTCGGGATATATATAACAATGTTCGTTATTGGTTAATCAGTTTTATTCGCTTTTTTCTGAACAACGATTATCTATGATTATTTATTATATCGAGGAAATTTGTATCTATTTATTGCCACAAATTTGATATCTCCGATGATGAATTTTCAAAAAATAAAATGGTTCAAAAATTTCCATTTAATGTCGTCGCAACTTGAGGATGTGCAATAGAAATATCAGTGATTGTTTTTTAAATATATTTGTTTCTACGATCTATTTGCGATTGAATCGTAAGTGCGAAATGTTTGCAGCCGAAAAACGACGGAGGTCCCAGCAATAAACGGGGGGTATAAAATTACATGTAATCGTCGATGCCCCTCCAACATGGTTGCGCACCCGCGTGTTGTCACGCGATCGAAATTGCTCCCCCTAACAAAGCGCTTTTACGTGCGGCGCTCTGGCCCGACGCGACGCGACTCGCGACGCCCTTATGTTACGTCTCCGTAAAAAGTCGTGGTATAGATTTTCGTGATATAGACATTACCAATAGTGCATTAAGATATTTATTGTTAGAGGTTTTTCTCGTTTAAAACGCTACAACAAATTTTAACTTGGAAAAGTCTCCAAGTGAAAGGCAGTTAATATTTATTTAGGATAAAAAATAAAATTAAAAGAAAGAGATTGCGTGTGATACTGTTCGCTTTTTGAGACCTTTCGAATGTCGAAGTAAGAGAAAATGAGAAAATCAAAATGGATACGTTAAACGAATATACATCGAATGAATGTGTAACATTGTAAATTAATATAGATATTGATTTATATTGCGGATATGCTTACTGCAAAATGTAGATGTTGCATTTTAAGTTGATAAATGTAGGTAGATCATATATCAGAGCCCGCTATCAGATTAGCGTCAATTTAGCGGTGTAAAAGCTAGGTCGTAAATATTTCCCACAATCTCGAATCAGATGGAGCGGTATAATACACATACATACGCGCGATAAATAATGAAATTGTGATAATGCGAGTCATGTCGCGGACGGAAATACGATTTTTTTTTTCCAAGAGAGAATAGGTAAAATAACGAAATATTTATTCGTGAGATAATCGTTTTGATAAAGTATTTCGGGTATGCATTTGCGGGCATAATTTATCCGGTTTGACGAAATAATTGATACTAGCACTCGTTAACAGTTTTGCAATGATACTTTATTTTATGAAGAAGTCATTTAATTTTTTTTTTACTTTAAAATACAGTATATGTATACTTTATGCTAATTTTATTTTATTGAACGAAAGAGAGAGAGAGAGAGAATGATAGATACATAAAATTTTTTTAGATAAGTCAATTTTGTTGCACGGATATTGTTTATGCAAATAAATAACACACACATACACATACAAGTTCGAGATAGTCGCGAATAATTTGTCGCGGTAATTTATTGTAATTAGCATAGATATTATCAGTCGCGCGCACGATTAATTACGACTCGGGGAAGATGACTTGATATCGGGAATTGAATTAGACAGAATAATTGTGAAACTTGCGAGGCAGATGATGAAATTACGAAGCGGAAAGTTAATGACATTAGCACGGCGTTAAAAGGAATTAGACAGATATTGGTGGGAAACTCTCGTAATACAACGAAGAATTAATATGAAGTGTGTTAACATCACTGTTCATATCACGTCGCGGGATTGACTTTGCGCACTGAAAGCAATTTCACATTTGTTCGACTAATACATCGTTTAATTGGCTTATTCTACCATTATTCATCTTACACTTTTTATCCTTTCCATCGGTTGGAAAGCGCGAGTTGCAATATTTTCTTCCAATACTGTATGTGCTGCAATTTATATTAATGATTAGACAAATTATACGTAAAAGCAGAGAATTATTTGCGAACAGTGAGCTGTTCGAATAAGAAGAAAATAACTTCCATGGTAGGGTAATATTTGATTAACAGATGTATCAGTGTGACGTAAAAATTTTCTATTACATATTCACCTTTCTTTTAAAAATAATAGCTATGCAGAGAAATAGTCAATAAAAATTATTTAAAAAATTGTCATTCACACTTAAAATGTACCAAAATACAAAAAAGATTATTATCTCATAGTGAAACTTTATAGTTATCAAGAGATTAATTCCAATTTTTTAAAAATAAAATTTGCGTTGTCTCAATCATATAAAAATTATTATCACATTGTACAAATTTTTTCAAATATTGTATATATGTATATATATTCATGTGTGTAAGTTATATTATATTTGCTGTAAAGTAAATGTGAAAAAATTGATTATGAAATGTACCGGATTGAGAATAATATGGCGAATCATTCTCAACAAATAAGAATACATATCAATCAATCGTTCATCTAAGTATCTCCTTCATTTATACTTAATGCGATATGGCTTTATTTTATGAGTCCAGAAGCTAAAACAAGAATCTGACAAATACTAAAATCACAATGTAGCACGGTGACACGTGTACAAATAACGTGTATCGCGCTCGCGCACACGTCGCGACAACGATCGTTATTCCAGCGAGTTAATTTCGATCAATCGCGACCGCACGGTAGACAACCGATTCTCGCCGAGGATAACAGACCTGTTAGCCTCGTGTTAAGAGTGGTAGAGAAAGAAAAAGAGAAGGGAAAAGATGATGAGGGAGAGACAAGGAGAAAGGACGAGGCAGGCACGATCCATTAGTAGGCACGTCAATTCACCTCTTAAGAAGCGACTTAAAGCCGCTTCCACCTATCTCCTTCCCAATTTTTCTCTCTTTTTTTTATCCTTCTCTCTTCCTCTCTCTCTCTCTCTTTCTCCCTTACGTTCTTTTTCATACTTATTAGTGGCGGCCTTTCGTCTTTTACCTTCTTACTCTTCTCGCGCGCGCGCGCACGGTATCATAATTAATGATAATTCGATTAGCGGGACAAGATTGGGTCCTGGCTAAGCAGCCTCCGTCTTTCTCTTGGTACATTTCTCTCGCGGTTGGTCCTTCCATTCCCCTCCCTCTCTCAAAACTCATTCCATAGTTTTCACCGAAAACGATCAGCGTAAATCCTTGGGAATAAACGCCGACGATTAATCCTACGTCGAACATATTAGATTTGACAGGCCTATTCAAGTTTATTATAGTTCGAAATCAGATAAGAACGACTTTACACATTTACTTTTTCAAGTTGATGTGTGTGATTTCTTTTATCCTTTTCACCACCAACAAGATTATGCGTTGTTTTGATTTAAGAATATTTAATAAAAATTGTTATCCAAATAAAAATATATGTTGTATATATGAAACGATAAGTCTTTTATATACTAACGCTGCACGATGATATTTAGTATCTTTACATATATTTTGTAGAATTAAGAATTAATCAAAAATTGAATTAATCAATAACTACATTTACCGAAACACGAATGGTTGATAATTTATATATCGATCAATGTTAAATTATGTTACGTGCATATGTATTTGATTTAAAATTAATTTTACTATTAGTAAATATTACTTTTACCGAATTTCTAATGAAAATTGTAATTCTCTATACAGATTATTATAAAAACTATTATTAACACGAGAGAAAATACGACACACTATTAAAAATTACGATAAGCATCGCGATAATATCCGTCTGTCGACCACGTTTGCTCTTCGTCGCGGAAATAAAAAAAAAAAAATGTACGCGCTTTGACAATATTAATTTATATCGCTTATAGAAATGATATTCGACATATAACTGTTTGCCCATTTTTTTCCCGCTCGTATCTACCAATAATGGCAGCGCCGGCACAAAATTGTTTTGTCGATTCCGACCCTTCCGCCGAAAGTGTTGCGTCGATAACTCGCGCTCTCGCCCCGCGCGGATTTTCAGAATGACACGAACGACAGTTCGCGGGCAGCGTAGGCGAGCCGCATAGAGACGAGAGTGTCTCGAAACAGGAATTATCGGATCGTCGCGGAAATAAAAAAAAAAAAAATGTACGCGCTTTGACAATATTAATTTATATCGCTTATAGAAATGATATTCGACATATAACTGTTTGCCCATTTTTTTCCCGCTCGTATCTACCAATAATGGCAGCGCCGGCACAAAATTGTTTTGTCGATTCCGACCCTTCCGCCGAAAGTGTTGCGTCGATAACTCGCGCTCTCGCCCCGCGCGGATTTTCAGAATGACACGAACGACAGTTCGCGGGCAGCGTAGGCGAGCCGCATAGAGACGAGAGTGTCTCGAAACAGGAATTATCGGATATATGTACGTTTCGTATATGTGTGTATATAATCGGCCCGTCCGGATCGGTTTCGATCGCTAGCGCGCGTTCGTCTAGTTCGACGAACGAGATCCGTCGCGAGATACTAACGATTTTCTAATTACACGCTAACGTTTGCAAGACGGAGGCCCTCGGCATACCGAGCACCCCCGTGAACACGCGGAACCGCACGTGCGGCAGGTGTGCGATCCGGTTCCGCGCGGGAAACTGACGTCAACACCTATTCTTGGAATGATTAGACAATATATTAGACAATATATTATCCGAGACTTTTTACGCGGGCTTTACTTTAATGAAACGAAGCTAATGGAATATAAAATTAGAATTTCTAATTATATTTCAAAGTGCGTGTGACGTTGTTCGCATTCACGATGGTATTGAGTCTGTTTCACTTTGAGTATTTATTCATATCGTGTCATCTAGAATATTTATCAAAACATTTCGTCAAGAGATAATTGTCCCGTTCTAGTTTAGAGAGATAAATGTGTGCAATTAAGTTTCAATCTAATTGAATTATTTAATAAAAGATTTTGTTTCTCTCTTTCTCATCTTCAATATTTTAGTATTGGATGAAATTATAATGAAAATGATAATGAATTTAGAAACATTCTCTATTTTTATATTGCATTTAAATGTACTAATCACGATGATTAATATCATATGCGGCCAGCTGGCTTCGGAAACGTTTAGCTCATCAAACGTTTAATCATCATCGATATGAATCATGGATGTATAGCGAAGTACTAATTCGAATTATTTCGACGTAATAGAAATAAAATAGCGATTATACTTCGATGTTTGAATAAATTCCCATTTGTTGCGAGATATAGCATGAATTAAATAATAGAACGCAAAATGGCTTACGAAAGTAAAAAAGGTAGCATGCAATGTAATTGATCTCATCAATATGGTAGAAAATCACGCAACGAACACGATTATTATCTAAAATAATACGTATTTATTTATATCATTAGCGTTATTTCACCGGTCCATAACATTTTCTAATGAAGTGTACGTATATCTAAATGCCATACTATAATTTTATTTTTCAGTTTAAATAATTTATATTTTTTTATATTATGATGTATGCTAAAAATCCAAATACATGGAAATATTTTAAGCTACAAAAACAAAACAATTATTCTGTAATGAAAAACTTAGTTCCATGTATAAACTATTGTACGAGCGCGACGATGCATAGACAAATGAAACAATGTAATAATTTTACAATAATAAAATTAATAACATTTTTTAATGACGATATATTTACATCGATTTACGATAATAATTAATAATAGCAATTAATTTTATTATTAAATAATTATCGCATTGTATGAATTTATTTGAACGCATCAGTTATTCTTTCGACTTCCTGTTATTTTGTTGCGTTCACTACCCGATTGTTTTTCCTAAATCTTGTCCTCGGAACTGAGGTCGCACAACTGCAGCGATAATTAATCGAAATTCGATCAAATTGCATTACTGCCCGTAACGCAACTGTCAGACAGGATGGCAAAGCTAATTCGCGACGCTTGATCGTGCCTGTCCGGCAGGATGCAAGATTCAACGGACGAACAGTGAAATGGTTTAGTCTGCTAATCGAATTAACCCGTAAATGCGAAAAAAATGATCGGTCTCCGGTGGAAAACTACACGCGGCCGTCGGTCGAAATGCGGTTCATTCTCCCGTCAGGGCTATTAGTGCGCCATTGATTTTTCGTTTTGGGGCAATGATATCACGAGAGTTTGTATCTAAATGCGATCGGAGTTATCTTGTTGGTTTTTACAAGAGCGCACAAAATCGAGCGATTTAAAATCAAAATCTTGTATAATTTGAAAAAAAAGAAAGAAACTAAAAATTGATAACTAATAAATGATTGATAAACGACTTATAAAATTTGTGTAATAAATATCTAACATCGGAGCGCGATGAAGGAGTGATTAATGATGCGATAGCGACTAATGAACTGCAGATGGATAGACGTAAATGAAAGTAATTGGGGATGGAACGGATGATCGAAACTGTATCATTAACGAGTTTCGAAAGGTGGTATGAGTATTTTATAATTTGAAGATTGATGTGCTTTGCATATGTTACCTTAGAATGGGGAAGGAAACTCTGCGTAGGGCGTTATTTCTGCGTTGATCAATCCGACGGCACGAGGAAACGATGAGATCTTTTGCAAATTTGCGTTTGTTTGTTCAGAATTTTGACAGTTAAACGTAGAGACAAACTTAAGAAAGAAGCACGCTGCTTTAACGGACAACACGAAATTTAGTTGTTTGTCGTTTAGCAAACTCCGGACGATTGACTGAAAAGCACGACACCCGAGATAGACGCGAATAAAACTTGTGTTGTAAGTTCGAAGAAGGAAAACATTGAGTCCTTTTTTGTTATGATAGCTGAGTGATTTGAAAATATTACAAAATACATATATGTTTACACCATAGTGTTTTGTCTCAGATGTTGACAAGTTCTAAGGACTATTTCAAAATCAATATTAATGTTTTAATATGATAAATTTTTGACGTCATTTTAACATAATAATTTTAGTAGGATATATATTAGAAAAAGTGATTATTATTTTTATATATTAAACAGAAAATAAATAAATTTCAAAATTTTGTAGAGTTTCATTATAATGTACTAAAATCGTATCTAAGGGAGAGTATAAGAATAATGTTGCGTGTTAAACATTAGTAATATAGCAATAGTGAAATTGTGGTACCAGTATTTTCTTGCGCGTCGCGATTTGTGTCCTCCATCTCTTGATGAGTTCTTTTATGACTGGCCAATCCAAGAATTGCATCGATACTGTGTCTCGGGGTGCTGCTGGTCGGTTTTGGTAAGACAATGTCCTGACTATTCTGAGAAGCCGTGTCAACCAACTGCTGAGAATCCATCGTCGGGAACTCGTACACAGGACTCTTCGCAGAGATGGAACGCTTCGAGCTGGACCACCCTCTCGCCGGTTAAGGATCCCGCGAATGATTCTGTAGATGCACTACAGTTCGATAATCGCGCGACGAAACTTTTTAGCACACGTGTTCTTCACCGTAAAGTGCATCTCGAATAACATCACGCACCGTTTGAGAGAAGAGGGATTAATCAGTTTCAATAATGATTATAAAACTGAGAGAAAACGCAGATATCATTTAAAAAAGTGTGCATGTAGATTTAAAACCTTTGTTTTTATGAGATTGTCTTGGAATATTTAGACTGCATTAATCGCGATTGACGAGATCATGTCCGCGAAATTAAATTGGATCTTATAGATATATCCACTCCGATGTGTTCGTTTATTTAATACACGGAGATAAACTTCATAATGAATCCCCGTCGTCACTTATCACCTCTTCACAAATCATGGCACTTTTATTACATTTTCTGTCGACGAAACTGACTTGTCTTTTCTAACATCAGTCAACGATAAGAGATAGATGTTCGTTCACCGAAATTTTGCAAAACGTTCATCGCCAGTCCTAGTCCTAATTTCCAGGATTTGTTTCTTTGCTATCGTTTACCGACTCCGGATTATCGTCCAAAATCCGGAGCTCTTAACGGAGTCTCTTGAATGTCCTGCATCCACTGCGATCGCCTATTTAGACCAGGAAAAAGTGACAGGAAGGGAATGTATCCTTCGATCTCTTGACGGAATGACATTCGACCTCGTCCTTGTTTATTCACTTTCGCAGACGTCAAATGGAATCTTCCCCGTCGAAGCTCTTGAGCGTGCGTCGTGTCAACGAGGACTAGCCGGCCGTCGTCTATCGGGGTGGCCTTTGTTGCAGCTGTACACAACTACTCCCGGAGAGACTACTTGCCGACGAAAGAGGTGGTCCGGGCAGCAGCCTCGCGAGGCGTGGCCCGATTCGACGAATCGGCGGGGTTGTTCGTTGAATCCATGGCCAATCGCGACCAGGATACAGGAACATGGCGAGATCAGCGGTGCTCAATCGAGGGGTTTTGATAGTAACCCTCTCTCTTAGATGGGGTAGCCGCAGGGTTGAGGAGGGCGGACGGACTCCCATGACGCGTCTCGACCCCACCAGGGTGTGTACGTGCGAGCGTCACGAGGGTAGCGTGCACGCGCGCGTGTATGTGTGCCCTTGCGACTGTACACGTACATGTAGGGGATGAACGTACACGAGCGAGCAAGCTCGCGCGCACACGCGCACCACGAAGGGGTGGTTCACCTAAACAGAGGCGGATGGTACACACACGCGGCCGGAGTGGGTTGATTCTTGCGGCGGATTCTGGCATCCCCTGTAATTGCCAGAAATGAGGTAAAGCTTACCGCTTATACGCCGAGCCTCCTACGCTTCTGGATGCCCCGCAGATTCGCGAGAGGACCTTACGCCCTGCTTTTGTTCGCGATGCACCCTATGCACTCTTGACTCACAAGAGGAAAGTTTATGATGGCGTGATTCGTTTTCATTAAGGGA